>NC_092165.1:47820723-48040723 GCF_045791955.1 Oncorhynchus clarkii lewisi | reverse complement strand
AAGACAGGCTATTTGCACACTGCCCACGAAATGAGGTGTAACGGAGCTGCACTTCCTAACCTCCTGCCAAATGTATGGCCATATTAGAGAAACACATTTCCCTGAGATTACACAGATCCACAAAGAATTTGAAGACAAATCCAATATTGATAAACCCCCATATATATTGGGTGAAATACCACAGTGTGCCATCACAGCAGTAAGATGTGTGACCTGTTGCCACAAGAAAAGGGCAACCAGTGAAGAACAAACACCATTGTAAATACAACCCATATTTATGTTCATTTATTTTTCCTTTTGAACTTTAACTATTTGCACATCATTAAAACACTTTATATAGACATAATATGGCATATCTTTATCATTTTGGAACTTTTGTGAGTGTAATGTTTACTGTTAATTTTTTATTGTTTAGTTAACTTTTGTTCATTATCTATTTCACTTGCTTTGGCAATGTAGACATGTGTTTCCCATGCCAATAAAGCCCCTTAAATTGAAATTGAATTGAGAGGGAGAGACAAGGGGAGGGAGATACCACCAAGACCATTGCATTTGTTTACTGTATTTCAAAATTATTGAATATAACTTTTAAACCTTTAAAAGGTTTCAGTTCATGAATAGGACAAGAAGTTTGTTTCCCAGGTTAGGTCAAGTGGTTCAGATAAACAATTGTTCAGATTCCTGACTGGAGTACCTCTATATTCCATGTGGTGGTGGCGTGCCATTTCGAGAAACCTGCTGGTTAAAGGCTGCTAATAATAATTTGCTATTAGCGATGGCTGCTAAATGGCAGATGCGTCACACTGTTACGTGTACTGTGCTGAGGAGGGAGAGCTGGCGATGACAGGCGTTGTCCTTCCTGCTGGGATTGATGTTTGAGCTGTGGAGGATGTGGTGCCTGGCATATGGCCCTCATCACAATCAATGAACACTGGAGAGATGGTTTAATTTAAAGACTGGTGGACACTACATGACTTTCAAAATCCTAACATCGGTGAGCCTCTCACATTAAATGACCGTCTTTCCTGTAGTTGTCTGTGTGTTGCCAACGTAGTGGTGCTCACACTATAGGATGTGGCACAGACGGTAGTCACATACTACAAGATTCTTCACTTGGTCGTGAAATCAGTGATGTGATTCGATTTAATGTAGCTACGAGCTGTGGCTCAAAGCAGCCTCGTAAACGTTCAGTCATTCACGCTTGCCATACAGAGTTTAAATATCTAGCCAACATTTTGAATTGAATAACATTGCTTGTGAACTTCAGAGCTGTAACGATGACACTTTGGCAAGTAAAAACACATACTAGTAGTAGTCATCGCTCTAGCTCGAGTCATCACATTATGGGTGATGCCAAACAACGTCATCTGACTGGCTTCTTCTCTGGCGAGATCTCATTGGCTATTGCTGATCACCGTTCACCGTTCTCAAAATTTGTTGTTGCACGTCTCACACTACAAGAGCATTGCAGATTTTGTGCCGATAAAATCAAACCTGTTTAAAAAATCAGGACTTCTGAAACTGCTCAACACTGAGATCGGTAGCCCTCAGATTGCGTCTTTGATCCGCTCACGTTAAACGAGCATCGGCATCGACATGGGAATTTTTTTCTCCAATCTCAAAAACTTGTGTATGTGCACAAAAACTTATGTGCACAAAAAACCACCCTCTGCCACACATATACAGACAGAGAGGTATTTCAGAAGCCGAAGATGTAGCATACTTTGTGCCCAAGCCATGTGTTTTATAGGTCCACTTAGACTTTGTACATAAGACCTATTTTCTTCAAGAGCAACCCATACTGGGTAGCCAAGTGGTTAGAGCGTTGGACTAGTAACCGAAAGGTTGCAAGATAGAATCCCCGAGCTGACAAGGTAAAAATCTGTCGTTGTGCCGTTGAGCAAGGCAGTTATAACCCACTGGCTGCCATTGAAAATAAGAATTTGTTCTTAACTGACTTACCTAGTTAAAAAAATAAGTCAGTTTAATGATATCACTTTGCTGCTTGTGTCCAGGAACGTGTATAATTCCAGTCGCTGCCATATTCTCATTTTTAGAAAGGTTTGAGCTGGCAAGCGTGAAATGGCTTTGCACGAGAGCCAGGACATAGAATAATTCATGTTGTTTTACACTTTGTATATTTATGGGTCTGTAGCTGAGGGGCTGTGGCTCATGTAAATATTCATCAGGCCTGATGGCACTAGCTGGCACAGTGACTTGTCAGGCTTAACCACTTTGTAGAGAGGGAGCAGTCAGATGTGATAGTCGAGATAGTCGTTTTTTCTCACATCTATTTCTTAAGACAGTGACTGATTCATCAGTTCTGCTCACTTGGGTTTGTATTCTATTGCCTATTCCTTTACTGTAACCAGAATATACTGAGATTGTGTGGTTGTGACTTTACTGGTATTGTAGCACTTGCTTACTACATTTTTACATTTTAGTCATTCAGCAGACGCTCGTATCCAAAGTCAGAGCTGCTAGTAAGGGGAATTTGGCATGTTTAAATGCAAGTAGCCTACAACCAAAGGACAAGACAATAGTTAGTGATTAGTATTACTCAGCCAGTGGGATCAAATAAAACCTGTTTATATAGGTGAGGTCGTACAGTCATACAGTTACAAATAGACAACAACATTCAATTTGGAATACAGAATGTGGTATAAGCTTTGCTTGTGTTCATTTTGTTTGTCTGATTAGAAGTTAAATGTGAGATTAAGACCATCAAATGGTGCTATGTGCCTCAATTAGGAGTAGTGGTATTAAAATACAGGTAGGGTTGCATCACAGTGCAGCACAGGAGTCAGACCCCACTTTTGTCTTTGTAGATGTCATTGATCATGTTCAGGGACCTGTACATGCCAACTAGTTCACATGTTAACAGCAGTGTTCCTGTGACTCCTGATTGCATTGTAGTACCTGTACCATGGGCTGTTTCTGCACAGTTTCACCCTCAATGTGCATAGTATTCAGCCCCTGGGTCTCTTATCTAAATGAGGCTAGCTATTGGGGTATCTCACACTGCAGTTAGCAGGACCTGTTCCTCTCAGCATGTCCTCTCAGAGTGAAATGAGACACTAGAAGCAGAGCAGAGCAGGACGGTGAGACGGAGCAGCACCACGCATGAAGCATTAAATCTGTGTGCCTTCAGAATGCATCAGACTTCACTGCAGCCAACTACAGACCTGTCAATGAACACACCTGTCATCAACACACTTGTCAATGAAGGACATGTGTGTTGATTTTGATCAGCCTGGTAGTCGCTCTGATGTTCCTGAGGTATATGAGGCAAATATGGGCCTGGAGGGCCTGGAGAGATGCAAGATCGTCCCGAGACCAAAATAGTTATTGCTCGGGATATGAAAAATGTACAATTGTTCTTAATGTTTAGAAAATCATAAAAGGATGGAACTTCACAAGTCAGATATGATCCTGCATCTGACTGCTAGGGGGCAGTGCAGTTCAATCTACCGCAGACCTGGTTACTTACCCGACAGCACTCACCTTAATGCTGTCCTCCACCCACTCAGTAATGTGGTTCTCTGCTTTGTCCCTCTCCTCCATGTTCTCGGTTGTGGGACTTCATGTCCCACTTCTCAGCAATGTGATGGCTCATTGCAGTGATATATAACAGCGTGTTCATAGACATCCAACAATCTATTCTTAATGCCACGTATGGTGTTTGAGAGAGCACTTGCAGAGCAATCATTGTACTTGCAGAGCAATCATTGTTCAAATTTCTCCATCCAGGCTGTCACGGTTTTCCAACATGACATCTTGTAGTCTGGTTTAGATATGCCATCAGGGCAGTGAAGACGACATCCTCTACCATTGACAATGACTGCATATCAACTGTAATCATTTCTGTAATCAGCACTGTGATTTTCTCACTCTGTCCCTTATCACACTGCTGCCAGCAACGGTTTGGGTCTCACAATGACTCCCTTTCAGATGGTTAAGCATTGCACCTGTACTGCCACTGTAGCTCAATTTCACCTTGCAATGCATCACATCCAGCCGTGATTGGGAGTCCCATAGGGCGGCGCACAATTGGCCCAGCGTTGTCTGGGTTTGGCCAAGGGTAGGCTGTCATTATAAATAAGAATTTGTTCTTGACTGACTGGCCTAGTTAAATAAAGGTTATATAAATACAATTTAAATAAATTTAAATGTTTTCATATATTTCACCACCTCATTTAACTTCACAAGGTATTGCCATACAGGATTTCACTGCTGTTGCTTTCTTGTCTCACTCTCTGCCATTTTTCCAATGACGGTGACATGTGGAGCTCTTTATATCTGTGGTAAATAATTTGAAAGATGTATATCTCCTCCCACAAATTGTACAGCATTGTTGAATTAGGTGTTTGTTACATTTTTGGGGATTTATTTGTAAACCTTAACAATCTCAACATTGACACCCCTAGTTGTTGCTCATCTAGTCATGGTGTGGATGAGTTGATTGTGAAGTGTTGAATGAAGTATTGTAGTATTAATCTAGTTCAGTACAAAAGAACATGGGTTGTAGCTGTGGGTAGGTGAGAACACGATTTATAGATTCATTTGCATTAGAAAAATGTGTGCAGCGTAATTGGACTTCTAAATAAAGACCCACGCATTCTTGTCCTCTTTATTATTCACAGTGCTGTGGACCACATATTAAAATGTTCAATACCTGGACGACTCCCAAGATTACAGCAATTCATCAAGTGAAGGACACCCTTTATTACCGTGGTGTGGCGGTGGGGGTGACCTGAGTGAGTACCACTGAGAACTCACGTTGAATATCTTAATTATTAACATTGGTTTTACACATAGACCCAGGCCTGGGAATTGCCTGGGTCTTCGAATAGAACAGACAACCTGTAATAACATCACGGACTACCTAAGGTAATATGAGGACCAGCGAGAGAGCTTATATCATCTTGCTTGGGAGACAGGGTTGTTTGTCTTTGAGGTTTTAACGGAGACAAAATTCCCTTTTGTTTCTTCCTTGATAAATGAAACATTGGACGCTCCAACTTAATATCGCAGGCTCATCTCAGTTCCAATTACCGACTGAATTTGTCCAATGTTGCCTATATAAGGGAAGCTGCTGAAGTGCAGAGGGAGTTGATTTTGGGCAAGCCATGGCTCCTCTACACACGGGAGCACACACGTAAACACACACACACACACACACTCCCCTTGACGGTCTCTGTAATGGAACAATTCCCCTTACAGCAGAACATAAGGATGTCAGTGTCTGTCTGCCTCATGTCACTCATCCATCCTTCCCAGTGGCTGAGAGGAAGAGAGAAGAGGGGGATGGAAAGTGCTGGCAGCGTGTGTTTGGAGAAAAGTGGTCATCCATTTCTTTAGGAGGAATGACACCTCAGTAATGTGTTGAGAGGGAAAACCATTCATCTTTTTTGTATCGCTTCTACTCTTCCATCTGATCTATCATTCTTTTCACTCTACCTGTTTCCCACTCTACCCGTTTCTCACTCTACCTGTTTCTCACTCTACCCGTTTCTCCCTCGTAGCCCTACTGCAATTTCTCTGTAGTTTTGGAATACATCATGTGTGAAGTAATGTGGCCCACTGTGTTTTGATATAGGGACAAACTCATTTGATATGTATCCAGGATTATTTAAATAGTGTTGAGAGTAGTGAAGAAATGTATCCATATTTCATGCGGAATTGTACAACACAGTGACAACTGCAGTGTCATTCATTGGAGAGTGATTTCTGAATTAAGTCAGGTTTAACCTCTAGGGGGAGCTGTGATCTCTCCTTACACAACTAAGGGAAGACTCTGTGTTGGTTACGTTTCACATGGCTGTCATGTTATTAAACTCCCATTATATTTGACCTCAGAGGTAACAGGCTACATTTCTAGAAGGACAGTCTCTTGAATGGCTGCCTTTATGTTGATAACACCACTCTGACAGAGGCTGATAGATTGACTTATGCTTCTAATAAACTGGGTTCACGTATGAAATTGAAGCATTACAGTAAGTCTAGCAGAATGAAGGTCTTGGCACCTGCCATATCATGGATTTCACCTCCCTATAAACCATTGCTAGAGTCAGGGAATTCTGTCTCATCTCAAGGGAATGACTTGTAAGGCACCATTTGCCAGAATATATCATTTTAATGAAGTCAATTGGCTATGTGGTTTCACCTGTCATCCCAAGCTGGTCAAATGAAGAGGCTGGTTAGACTGTCACAGTATTTTGAACAGACTTGCTCATATGTAATGTCTAACTGTCGAAGCAAGGTAAGAAAAAGAGAGAATTAAAGAGTGTTTGAGTAGTTGAGTAGTTCATTGTATGTGCCTAGGAAGACCTGTGTGTGTGTGTGCGTGCATGCGTGCAGGAAGGTGCATGTGTGCATACGTGTGTGTGTGTCTCAAGGTCTCACCAATCGATACCACAACTTTGTATATCCTTTGCGGAACCGATTATCACAAATTATTGTAAAATAATTACTTATTGGAATTCGCGACAGGCACACAAAAAAGGCAATTTTGTATACAGTGCATTTCAATCACAGATCAAAAGACCATCTTTTGGTCTTTTTTTCATTAGTCCGCTAGAAGCAAAGTGTAATTTTGCATCATCATAATGATGTGGCAGGTGACACTTTGCTTCTTGAAAGTGAAATATCTTGAAAACTTGACTGCTGACATGCAAAACATTTTGGCACTGTATCAACAGTGGACTAATAAAAAAATACCAAAAGATCGATTGTTATTGTGTAATGTACACAAATGTGTTATGAAAAAAAAAACGTGCAATACACACAACAAAATAGTGTGACTGATCCATATTCCCAATAAGTATTTGTTTATATTTCACAATAAGCTGTGATAACTAGTTGGATGATACATCTGAGCCCAAACTGTGTAACGACACAAATGCTTTGTGATTGTGTAATGTTGCTGCTAGCGTCCTGTGACGGATGGGTGCGTGCTGTGCTGCTGTGTGAGATGAGCAGAGGGCTCAGTGTGACAGCAGAGCAGAACCGTCACAAAAAAGAGAGGAAGAAGACACCCAGAGGAACACAAACAGGCTCATGTTGATGGAGTAAAACCCTTAGGCCGGTTCTCTCTTTGCATAATATAACAATAGTTGAAGAATGATGCAGAGGCGGCACATGACGTGCCATTTTATGTATCTGATCCAATTAAAACGTTGATACGACAGTCAGTATTTCCTAACCACATAAACACACCAGTGAGAGCAGTGCCAGATCAAGTTAAGACACCAGTGAGAGCAGTGCCAGACCACATTAAGACACCAATGAGAGCAGTGCCAGACCACATTAAGACACCAGTGAGAGCAGTGCCAGACCACATTAAGACACCAGTGAGAGCAGTGCCAGACCACATTAAGACACCAGTGAGAGCAGTGTCAGACCACATTAAGACACCAGTGAGAGCAGTGTCAGACCACATTAAGACACCAGTAAGAGCAGTGTCAGACCACATTAAGACACCAGTGAGAGAAGTGCCAGACCACATTAAGACACCAGTGAGAGCAGTGCCAGACCACATTAAGACACCAGTGAGAGCAGTGTCAGACCACATTGAGACACCAGTGAAAGCAGTGCCAGACCACATTAAGACACCAGTGAGATCAGTGCCAGACCACATTAAGACACCAGTGAGAGCAGTGTCAGACCACATTAAGACACCAGTGAGAGCAGTGTCAGACCACATTAAGACACCAGTGAGAGCAGTGCCAGACCACATTAAGACACCAGTGAGAGCAGTGTCAGACCACATTAAGACACCAGTGAGAGCAGTGCCAGACCACATTAAGACACCAGTGAGAGCAGTGTCAGACCACATTAAGACACCAGTGAGAGCAGTGCCAGACCACATTAAGACACCAGTGAGAGCAGTGTCAGACCACATTAAGACACCAGTGAGAGCAGTGCCAGACCACATTAAGACACCAGTGAGAGCAGTGTCAGACCACATTGAGACACCAGTGAAAGCAGTGCCAGACCACATTAAGACACCAGTGAGAGCAGTGCCAGACCACATTAAGACACCAGTGAGAGCAGTACCAGAGCGATAGGTAACAATGGAGCGATAGGTAACAATGCTTTGAGGGTGTTAGTTGTTGATGTGTGCAGAGGGTCTCTGGTTCGAGCCCAGGTAGGGGTGAGGAGAGGGACAGAAGCAACAGTTACATTGACGCTGTTGACCTGGATCACTGGTTACTGCGGAAAGGGAGGAGGTCAAAAGGGGGGTGAGTGTAACCAATGTGAAATGGCTAGCTAGTTAGTGGGGTGCACGCTAATGGCATTTGAATTGGTGACGTCACTCGTTCTGAGTCCTTGAAGTAGTTGTTCCCCTTGCTCTGCGAGGGCCGCGGATTTTGTGGAGCGATAGGTAATGATGCTTCGAGGGTGACTGTTGTCGATGTGTGCAGAGGGTCCCTGGTTCGAGCACAGCTAGGGGCGTGGAGAGGGATGGAAGGAACACTGTTACACCAGACATTATTAAGACACCAGTAAGAGCAGTGTCAGACCACATTAAGACACCAGTGAGAGAAGTGCCAGACCACATTAAGACACCAGTGAGAGCAGTGTCAGACCACATTAAGACACCAGTAAGAGCAGTGTCAGACCACATTAAGACACCAGTGAGAGAAGTGCCAGACCACATTAAGACACCAGTGAGAGCAGTGTCAGACCACATTAAGGGTCTGGGGATTTACCAGAATAACAACTTTCAGTCCCCTCTACCATCCTCCTTTGCTATGTAATGTGGGCCCAGAGTACCACTGTCTCTTTGAGGTCACATTGGTATCAGAGCTGTGTTAATCAGTGGTAAATGTGGACACGCTCAAAGTAGATGGATGACTTGAATCATTCCTCTTTTTTTACTCCTTCCAACTTTTCACTATGTGAGTAGCTGGAGGAGCTCAAGTCTATCTTTTTTCTACTCTCTCTCTCTCTCCTGACATACGTCCCCCACCTTCTTTCAGTGTCTTTTCACCATCCACCCACAGTGGGGAGGACAGTTAGATCAAATGAAATATATATTTGGAGACGTGAGATGAATTTTCAGGATGAGCACTCGGCAGTCAAATCTAGGTGTATGTCAGATTGTCTATGAATAATTGATCAGCCGAGGGAGTAATATTGTTCTTCCATTTTATCTGGAGCAGTTCTATAGAAAAATACTGTAGGTTCTGCATTCATATCCATATCACAGTGTCCAGTGAAGAGGATTACATGCTTGAATAAGGAAAGTGTTCAGTCCTATACAGCTACTGTAGCTCTCTTCTAGGTGGAAATCTATAAAACTACCTTGAACCTTTACTCAGGTGAGAGGGTCTTCTCCTTTTATGAGCCATCACAGAAACGCTGTACACTCAGAGAAAAGCTAGGGGTCTTCAGATAACGTCACAGAATGACCTTGAGTCACTTCACAATGGGGATGGATACCCTCACATACAGGGTCGTCACTAGTTACCACAGTCACAAAGCATGTCTACAATTTCTCTCCTTAAAATCTAAACCTAACCTTAACCACACTGCATACCTTATGCCTAACCTTACATTTTGACTTTGTGGCTGTGGTAACTAATGACAACCCATATACAGGGCTGTTTCTATAGGACTCTATTATTAATACTGTATCATCTGACTGTGGTTCTCAGGAGGATTGACTCAATACTATGTGGTTACACAGAGTTTATTCATGAATTTATTATCTGAACTGGTATGGCTTGTAGCCCGTTTAGCTACATACGACAGCCAGCATGTTTGTTTATATGTTAATGTATTTCCTGATGCTGAAGGGAGGTGGTGAGTATACATTCAGAAGCCTTATTACCCTGTATTTGTACAGCCTTTGCTACAGACCTGTGAAATGCAGTTCCATACTAGTCACTGATCTCTATGCTTCACGCTCATGGTATTATTAAATAAATAGTCTAATGTACACAAGATTTAATGTGGGAGAGGGGAATATCTGTGTTGTGAGCCATCATTTCACAGTAGAGGATAGCATATAGCTGCTTTATTGAGCCTTATGGCGCATTAAAGCTGTAAGGTTATGTATTAAATAGTTTAGTTCCCTATCACTTTCCAGCGTGGTAGATAAAGTAAATTAACCAATGATATCAAGCCACACCCGGCCATGATTACAACTAGTTACCCGCAGTGTTTGTCATTATACTCTGATGAAGACAGCTTATCTGTCGAAATGTTGGTTATTAGGTTATTCAATTATTGCATCTGAGCTCCTAGAGTGTGTGGCTCTCCTTTTCTTTTTCAAGTGTTCTACTCCACTAGCCAGCAGCACGCCTAAACAGGTGTTCTACTCCGCTAGCCAGCAGCACGCCTAAACAGGTGTTCTACTCCGCTAGCCAGCAGCACGCCTAAACAGGTGTTCTACTTCGCTAGCCAGCAGCACGCCTAAACAGGTGTTCTACTTCGCTAGCCAGCAGCACGCCTAAACAGGTGTTCTACTCCGCTAGCCAGCAGCACGCCTAAACAGGTGTTCTACTTCGCTAGCCAGCAGCACGCCTCAACAGGTGTTCTACTCCGCTAGCCAGCAGCACGCCTAAACAGGTGTTCTACTCCGCTAGCCAGCAGCACGCCTAAACAGGTGTTCTACTCCGCTAGCCAGCAGCACGCCTAAACAGGTGTTCTACTTCGCTAGCCAGCAGCACGCCTAAACAGGTGTTCTACTCCGCTAGCCAGCAGCACGCCTAAACAGGTGTTCTACTTCACTAGCCAGCACCACGCCTCAACAGGTGTTCTACTCCACTAGCCAGCAGCACGCCTAAACAGGTGTTCTACTCCGCTAGCCAGCAGCACGCCTAAACAGGTGTTCTACTCCGCTAGCCAGCAGCACGCCTAAACAGGTGTTCTACTTCGCTAGCCAGCAGCACGCCTCAACAGGTGTTCTACTTCGCTAGCCAGCAGCACGCCTAAACAGGTGTTCTACTCCGCTAGCCAGCAGCACGCCTAAACAGGTGTTCTACTCCGCTAGCCAGCAGCACGCCTAAACAGGTGTTCTACTCCGCTAGCCAGCAGCACGCCTAAACAGGTGTTCTACTTCGCTAGCCAGCAGCACGCCTAAACAGGTGTTCTACTCCGCTAGCCAGCAGCACGCCTAAACAGGTGTTCTACTTCACTAGCCAGCACCACGCCTCAACAGGTGTTCTACTCCACTAGCCAGCAGCACGCCTAAACAGGTGTTCTACTCCGCTAGCCAGCAGCACGCCTAAACAGGTGTTCTACTCCGCTAGCCAGCAGCACGCCTAAACAGGTGTTCTACTTCGCTAGCCAGCAGCACGCCTCAACAGGTGTTCTACTCCACTAGCCAGCAGCACGCCTAAACAGGTGTTCTACTCCGCTAGCCAGCAGCACGCCTAAACAGGTGTTCTACTTCGCTAGCCAGCAGCACGCCTAAACAGGTGTTCTACTCCGCTAGCCAGCAGCACGCCTAAACAGGTGTTCTACTCCGCTAGCCAGCAGCACGCCTAAACAGGTGTTCTACTCCGCTAGCCAGCAGCACGCCTAAACAGGTGTTCTACTCCGCTAGCCAGCAGCACGCCTAAACAGGTGTTCTACTCCGCTAGCCAGCAGCACGCCTAAACAGGTGTTCTACTCCGCTAGCCAGCAGCACGCCTAAACAGGTGTTCTACTTCGCTAGCCAGCAGCACGCCTAAACAGGTGTTCTACTCCGCTAGCCAACAGCACGCCTAAACAGGTGTTCTACTCTGCTAGCCAGCAGCACGCCTAAACAGGTGTTCTACTCCGCTAGCCAGCAGCACGCCTAAACAGGTGTGCATTTCTTTTGCCTCCAGATAAAGTAGGACAGTCTGTGGCAAGTGCTTCCTTGATATGAAGACATTAATGAAATGTACACCGTAGACAATGACTAAAACAGCACATGTGAAAACACTTTGGTTGCAATAAGGCCAGCTAGTGTTTTTTATCTTGTAATCTGCATAATAGAATCAGACCATGAATGAGGTGCATATGCAGTAAGTAAAGAGAATGTAGCACACAGATTTGTTTTTACTTATTTTGTAAACATCAACAGATGATCCTTAATCTATCATGTTGTCAAGGCAACAAATGGTGGAAGAGCACAGAGTAGCTAGCGTTTTCTGCCATAGATAAAATGCAATTGTGTTTGTTGTCCGTAGCTTATGCCTGCTCATACCATAACCCCACCGTTACATCACGGGGCACTCTGTTCACAACGTTGATATCAGCAAAACGTTCGCCCACACAAAGCCATACTTGTGGTCTGCAGTTGTGAGGCCGGTTGGACGTACTGTCAAGTTCTCTAAAACGATGTTGTAAGCGGCTTATGGTAGAGAAATTAACATTCAACTCTCTGGCAACAGCTGTGGTGGACTTTCATGCAGTCAGCATGCCAAATGCACACACCCTCAAAACGCGTGCCATTGTGTTATGTGACAAAACTGCACATTTTAGTGTGGCCTTGTGTAATGATCATGCTGTTCAATCTTCTTCTTGATATGCCACACCTGTCAGGTGGATGGATTATCTTGGTAAAGGAGAAATGCTCACTAACAGGGACGTAAACAAATTTGTGGACAACATTTTTTGTGCGTATGGAACATTTCTGTGAACTTTAATTTCAGCTCATGAAACATGGGACCAACACTTTACATGTTGTGTTTATATTTTTGTTCAGTGTATATTATGCCTTTTTGTTTTCTCTGTCATCACTTTCCACTATGCAATGCTATACAGAAGAACATAATGTGATGTGAAATTATAGTCATTAACTGACGTGCCATTGAAAACATCTATCCTCTCAGCCACAATCATTTCATCAAGACTGTTGTCTATTTTACAGACATTGTCACATAACGTATTACAATAATTGCCATTGCTCAATATCTAATGGATCTCATTCTCCTTTCACACTCCACTCTGTAAGGTCTGAATATCAGTCTGTTCAAAAAATGCTTCCTGGCAGAAACTTTTATCACCATTATGGTGTCCTTTCCCAAGGTTTGTGTCAGATTACACAGGAATAATTGGCTCTGTAAAGTGCTCTAGGGTTGGCTGATCTGCTGATGACAAAGTGATACCCAAACTTTGGAGGTGCAGGGAAGGTTCTTATGGCAATGAGCAAAAGTGGCTGAAAAGCTTGTAGGGTTGTGTGTATGGGTGCAAATAACAGATCATCTACAGATACAGTATGTCTACATTTTTCTTTTAGCAGACACACTTATCCAGGGTGACTTATAGTAGTGATTGCAAACATTTTCATACTTTTTTCATACTGGTCCCCCATGGGAATCAAACCCACAACTCTGGCAGTGCAAGCTCCATGCTCTACCAACTGAGCTACACTAGAATTATCATATCTACTACGTCTATTGTTAACACAAGTCTCTGGAAGCCAATGTTACAAATCTCTCGGCAGAAGGTTGGTGCCTGGCACTCCTGAATGATGACTGTTTTTCTTGTGCTAAAACAGTGTTTTATAAATAGCAAAACATGCACCTCGCAGAGAAGGTAGTATTTCAGGCAGGAACTGCACTGCCTCTTTGGAAATAGAATTGTGCAGGATATGCTGAACCAGTGGCGACCTGTCATTCAGGGCAGGTGGGGCTTTCCTGTTTTGCATGTTATTTTGGCATTAATATGTGTCACATATCCGTTTGCAAACAATGTACAAATATATATATCATTGAGTTAATAAAGCCGCATACAAACATGTTCTCTTTTTGGTTTTCTTGAGTAAGGCAGCTCCAAAAGTGTTTCAGCCTAGCTCAGTGCTTTCTGTGGTGGTGGGGCAAGCCAGCAGAAAATACGAAGCGTTATGCCGTGATTGGCTCAGTGTTCTGTCACTCATGGGGACACTATGTCACCGCCAAGTCTAAGGGTAGAGCTAGAAAATTCAAGCCCCTTGGGTTCTGCAATAGAGTTACATTAGAAGTGCCCATCCAAGAAGGCTCAAGGTCGTTGGCCACAGATAAAATGATGTCAAATCACATATCTACAGTAGCTTTGATTGGACTGATCATGTCAACATCATACTTTCAAAATTTTAGTTAGCAGTCATCATCATGAATCAAGTCAACAATCTACTGTCAAATCCTTTTTAGCCTTGTCATATGAAGATAAATAATAAAGAGAAATTATAGATAAAATGTATCGGTGCTCATCGGCCTTTGGACATAAACATTACGCAACAAGTTGGAAATCGCAACTTCAACAATGAGTGGTTTGGAAGGAATCAGTGTGGCTAACTTCAATAGCCTGCTATTCAGAGGAGTGACTGTGTGGTCCCAAGTCCAAGATGAAGGGTCTCTTTTCCTAGTATAAAATTATAAACATTCAACATTGGCCATGCTGAAGCATGATTTGTGCCGCGCTCAAAACAACTGTTAACTCAGAACTGCAAAATCCGACTTTAGTGAGTTCAAGACAACTGGGAACTCGGGAAAAATATATTTTGAAATTTCATCCAAATCGGAATTATAATTTCGGAACTCGGGCCTCTTTCTAGAGCTATGATCTGAAGATCCCTGACGTCATCATGATTCAAAAAAAAAATTCTTAAGAGTTCCCAGTTGCCTTGAAAGCACCATCAATCCAGAGAATGCCTGATTTGATGACAAAATTTGCCCACGAAGGACCGACGCACCACCATCCTGTGAGCACAGCATGACAAGGTGAGTCCAAAAATGTCTTGTATGCTGCTGCATAAATTACGTAATATGCCAGAGAGATCTGTATACTGTAGCTAAGAAAGTAATACTAAGTGTATGTTGTGTAGTAAGCTGTTAGTAGCCCATGTGCCTCACCCTAATAATTTGGTCTATTTTCACCTCTTAATTCCGTCTACTGTTCTGACTTGGTGGTGCACATGTAGCCTATAACCTGTTTTTGAGAAATGTAATCATCGAATATTGTAAGAGCTTTCATTCTCTGCTTATATGCCCCTGTTATTTATCCTACGGTTCTGACTTGGTGTACAGGGAGAAAACACTGTAGGAACCGCCCATGTTCTGAATTCTGTAACTGTACATTTCAAAAGTGTTGAACAAATAGTTATATTGACTTCGTCCGTCCTAGCTCGCTCATGAATGTCTTAATTGAAATTATGGATTGCCTCTTATCCACTTGTCATCCCCTTATGTCATAGTTTGTACATCTCAATTGTCAGTAGAAACCACATTTGTTTAAGGAAGTCAGCCATATCAGCTATGTTTTTTAAAAGGCAGTAAATGGGGCTGAATTAACTGTTTCGCTGCCAGACAAGGCTCCGCTGATAGCCAGGTGTACAGTAGCAGTGTTGGGTGTTGGGACTGCTGTTGGGGCTCTGCTGTTGGGACAGCTTTATGTAGGCACCGTTTGTCACCATTATACTGCAATGAAGGTATTGTTTAGTGTTGTGTTGTGTAGTGGCTTTGCTGGCATGCATCCCACATGTTTTATCCCCACCAAGATGTACATGCTAAAATCGCTACTGTGCTGAACAATATGTAAGCCTGACAAGCCTGGCACTGTTTCAACATCAATACATACATGTAACTGCCAAAATAAATAAAAAACGGCAACATAAAGTGTCTTAATAAGACGTTGAGTCACGACGGGCCAAACAGCTTAAATGCACCTTGGCATAGATTCTACAAGTGTTTGGAACTCTATCAGAGGGATACGACACCATTCTTCCATGAGAAATGTAATAATTGAGTGTTTTGTTGATGGTGGTGGAAAACGTCGTCTCAGGCGCCGCTCCAGAATCGCCCATAGGTGTTCAATTGGGTTGAGATCTGGTGACTGAGATGGTCATGGTACATGATTTACATCATTTTCATGCTCATCAAACCATTCAGTGACCACTGTGGATGGGGGAATTGTCATCCAATGGGGGCATAGCAATGGTAGCCAAAATAAAGTCTGTTAATGGTCGCGGGCAGCATTTGGTAGGCTAACACACCCACACTCTCATCTCCCCCTCCCTGCTCCGTTTTCAGCTACGTTAACAATGTTGGTCGACACACAAGTTGACTTAGAGATCTCAGTTCATACTTTATTCTTACCTCCCTTCAGTAACAGTTTGTTATGGTGTAAAGAATACACAGACATGTTTAATTTAAGTGATGTTTATTGTACTTATCAATGTTTTGGATGAGCTCTCTGTTTGTTTCTGTTCCTCTCACTGTCTCTGTAGCTTCCGCTCCGGGTATGCTGGAATAAGGAGCCAAGCTTCTTCTTCTTTGAGGTTTATTGGCAGAAAACACTCATAAGGTGTATTGCCGCCACCTACTGTACGGTGTAGTAAAAAAATAATAATAAAAAATTACCAAAAACAAATTCACGCTACTACCCTGAATTTTAAACAAAAACAAAAAATGTACACCCTCTGTCAGATTTAAATGTCTATTCCGATCCCTACACAGGCTCAGGAACCTGGGAGGGGGGAACTCTTCATTCATTACTCCCTGTAACATTTCGGCTGTAAAGTCCTGGAGATCCAGAAATCTATTTGCCAACTTCACAATGATGTCTAGCTTCGTTTATTAGTTTGACTAGTGCAATTCATAACCTGCCCTATAAACGCAACAAAATCCACCTTCTTCACCATTAGTTTGTCGGGATCCTTCTCATGCATGGCATTCACTGCAGACTGTGGGACATCCACTACCATCCCCTTTCTACTCACTCCTTCAGCTATTTCCACTTTACCCAATTTGTGCTTCACCATCTTCGAGACCGAAAATTAGGTCAGTAAAAATAATGTTTTGTCATACCTGTGTTATACGGTCTGATATACCATGGTAGTCAGCCAAATAGCATTCAGGGCTCGAACCATCCAGTTTATAATGTGTTATATATATATAAACTCAGCAAAAAAAGAAACGTCCCTTTTTCAGGACCCTGTCTTTCAAAGATAATTCGTAAAAATCCAAATAACTTCACAGATCTTCATTGTAAAGGGTTTAAACACTGTTTCCCATGCTTGTTCAATAAACCATAAACAATTAATGAACATGCAGCTGTGGAACGGTTGTTAAGACACTAACAGCATACAGACTGTAGGCAATTAAGGTCACAGTTATGACCTTAAGGTCACAGTTATGACCTGCTCATCTGCATGAACGTGCCTTAGGCATGCTGCAAGGAGGCAGATGTGGCCAGGGCAATAAATTGCAATGTCCGTACTGTGAGACGCCTAAGACAGCGCTACAGAGAGACAGGGCGGACAGCAGAACATGTAACAACACCTGCACAGGATCGGTACAGCAGAACATCACACCTGCAGAACAGGTACAGGATGGCAACAACAACTGCCTGAGTTACACCAGGAACTTACAATCCCTCCATCAGTGCTCAGACTGTCCGCAATAGGCTGAGAGAGGCTGGACTGAGGGCTTGTAGGCCTGTTGTAAGGCAGGTTCTCACCAGACATCACCGGCAACAACGTCGCCTATGGGCACAAACCCACCGTCGCTGGACCAGACAGGACTGGCAAAAAGTGCTCTTCACTGATGAGTCGCGGATTTGTCTCAGCAGGGGTGATGGTCTGATTCACGTTTATCATCATAGGAATGAGCGTTACACCGAGGCCTGTACTCTGGAGCAGGATCGATTTGGAGGTGGAGGGTCCGTCATGGTCTGGGGCGGTGTGTCACAGCATAATCGGACTGAGCTTGTTGTCATTGCAGGCAATCTCAATGCTGTGCGTTACAGGGAAGACATCCTCCTCCCTCATGTGGTACCCTTCCTGCAGGCTCATCCTGACAATGCCACCAGCCATACTGCTCATTCTGTGCATGATTTCCTGCCAGACAGGAATGTCAGTGTTCTGCCATGGCCAGCGAAGAGCCCATTGATCGGAGGGTGAGGGCTAGGGCCATTCCCCCCGAAATTCCGGGAACTTGCAGATACATTGGTGGAAGAGTGGGGTAACATCTCACAGCAAGAACTGGCAAATCTGGTGCAGTCCATGAGGAGGAGACTGTACGTTGTATCCCTCATTACTCAAGTGTTTCCATTATTTTGGCAGTCACCTGTAGGTCACCATAGCACTGTGTGACTCCAGCTCCAGGTATTATTCTGCTAGAACATAAAGCAAACATTTATTGTATGGTATAAACTCAAGATTCAGTATTATATTATTGATAGTATGCATGTCACATAAAATGTCATATTAAAAGTGTGGACAAGCATGGGACAGCCAATTTGACATTGCTAATTATCACGTAACTGGGGTGAATTGAGGAGCGATAGAGTTCCGGGGATTCAATTTGAGCCTGTTAAATTGCATTGGACTCCTTTTGGAGAACACTGCCTAAATCTAGCTGAACACAGTACTGTGCTGCTTTGTACCCACCTCCACCGTTACGCCATGCTTTGTAAAATAAGTACATTCAAAGATGAAAGGCCCTTTATTCATTGAATTTCACAGCTGGCTACGTGTAATTGGGTGAGCCAAGTTGGAGCTATTATTGTAGGTGTTCTAATGAATATATGGAATGTACTTTGTTTAGTTTTATTTAGAATTGCCTTAATGTCAACCAACCAATACAATAAGAAATCCATGCAGTATCAGACAATAGTAATTTCTTATCGTGGCAGTCTGTTCTATTCATGATAATTGTTCCCATTCTCAGTTGATGCCATTCGGCTAATGCAAATGTCACTGAGCAGAAGGGAAAGCCTTCGGTTTTCAGCCCAGTTAGGCCTACTATTGTTCCTCCTCCATGGTCATTGTGACAGTCAGTTACTGTATGGTACAACAATTTCCCCAGCTGTGACCCGTAGGGTTACAAGGTTTTCGAACATGCCCACGTCCATCTGTAAATTAGCAGTGATAAGCTCTGACCATTTACTGCTCAACCACAGAGTTCAACCTGAAAGAGGAGAAGGAGGTCATGACTTTGACCCTCTCGGAAGTTCAGCAGCAGGGTAGCCACTGACAGTTCACTCAACAACACTGTCTTGTTTCGTGTCACAATTACAGTAATTGATTTGGGTGACCTCCGCCATAAACTTTTTGTTTGCCAGATCATAACTTTTTTGAGTGCGCTGACATTCTTTTTTTGATGATGCCACATCAAGGGATTGGCATATCCTCACATCCGCTCTTTTACCACCTTTAATGTCACACATTCATAAAGGTTCACCTTTCACTGTGGTTTAAAGGCTGGGTAATGATTTAGGGAAGTGAGAGGGAAACTGCTAAAGGTCTCTTTTATTCTGGATGTGTCCACTGCAGAGCATGCTGAGTCAGGCCTTTTCATATACAAACACTCATTCAGGGCCCTCATCAAAACAGTCTCTGGGGAGTCATGTAGAGAGCTGAAGATGGACATTGAGCCTCTATCAAATGGTCCAGTATGAAGCTGCTGTCCCTAATTGCTATAGTGTTTCCCACAGATGTACTCCGGTGGGATGCAGAGGGCCCCGAATCAACATCAAGGGCTACCTACATGTACCAACACCAGCATTTCCTACACAACCTACAGAAGCTAAAGAAACTGAGGCAGTGAAAAACAGATTATCATTAAACAGTGTAAACAGTGTAAACACCCTTCTTATGTAATTGGAAAAACTGGTGTGGTGCTGATTTAAGGTCAGGTTTGTGATTGAAGGCTTTACCTAAGGTTAGAAGAAGGATTAGAGAGAGAAGAGAGGGGGGGGGAGAGAGATGGAGGGTGTCAGGAGGGGTGAAATGTGGTTGCAAATTTCTTACATGTACACTGTTCTCCACAGAAACAGGAGCTAATACAACAATCACAGTCAACTGTCAATTGTAAAAGGAGAGCTGTGTGGTGTTAACAATTTTGCCACAAAAGAAACCAGACCTTAGTGGTTGTAGTTAGGGTTGGGCGGTATTACCGGTAATGAACACACAAGGGTGCAATTTATTTTTCAAATGTGAAAATAGCCCCAAAAACGTCACCAGAATGCTAACAAAATGCTAACAAGTACTAAGGAATTATCATAGTGGATGCTAGGTAAATGCCAATGAGTGCATGCAAACATTTAACATCTAAATTGTAATTACTTCGCTATTGTGGCCTATTTATTGCCTTACCTTCTCACTCCATTTGCACACACTGTATATAGACTTTATTTTTTTCTATTGTGTTATTGACTGTACACTTGTTTATTCCATGTGTAACTCTGTGTTGTTGTTTGTGTCGCACTACTTTGCTTTATCTTGGCCAGGTCGCAGTTGTAAATGAGAACTTGTTCTCAACTAGCTTACCTGGTTAAATAACGGTGAAAAAATACAAATAAAAAGCTCCCATTTTGCTTGTTGTACATCTTTGTAAACAAACATGTGACTGTCTCAAACCTCTGTTTTGGAAAACTAGTCCCGCTAAGCTACATAATGAAAAAGCTTCATAATGAAAAATTATCTAACGGGCGAAATGATGAGCGTGATCTGCTTTATCTATTAACTAGTGTACAAGCTGACTTCAGATATTTATTTAAATAGTCCCAATATTCAAAGCCCAAAATGTCACTTACCAGAATGCTAGCAAAATGCTAACAAGAATTAAGGAATCCTCATAGAAAATGCTAACTAAATGCTAATGAGCGCATTGCAAACATTTTGTACAGTTTCTGACCTAAACTATGCAAGTATCTCAAAAATGCTAAATCAAGCAAATGAATGCATGATTTAGGAAGAAGATAACTACTTAGGTATATAGCTAATTAGCTACTAAATTAGCAAGCCAAATGCACAACTGCAGAGCATTTAGCACATTTTAGACAGTTAACTTAATAGTTATAAGATATCTAGCTAGTAAATATTTAGTTTTGAATTCCATACTATAGTTAGATCACTTGGTGCATGCTGCAAGACAGTGAGTGACTCACAAGAATCCGGTCTCTTATGGGCTTATAAACAAACACCACATGATAAGTGACTGGGGACAACTGTAAGCTACATAATATTGTGACAGGTGAAATGAAGAACGCAATGTTCTTCATCTCTTAATGTATTGCACAAGTTGACTATTCAAATTTATTAAAAAACTTAAAATAAATAGTTTCAACGGTATTGACGGTATTGACAAACCATCCCGTGGCTTTTTCCAAATACCCCGGTATACCACATGTATACTGTATACCGACCAAGCCTAGCTGTAGTAGTCATATTCAGTAAACTATTGTGGGGGAAATGTCAGGTTGAAATGCAGCACTTCAAAGAAATTAAAACGCTTCTATTGAATTGCTCAACCTTAATTTTCACTCTGTGATTTCCCCAGTAGCCTATTGAATGGGTTGTGTATTATTACACTGCTTTTTACTTTCACATTTGACATAGGCAGATACATTATTACCTTAGGGAGAATCCATGATGGAGGTTAATTCAGTTGGGTAATCACCTGCTTAGACTCACATCTTACGTTGTGAATCCGCAAACAGAATGGCTCAGCATATTCAGCACATTGTTGCCTTTAGCTTGAAGCAAATCTGACTTAATCCATCACCCCTTTGTTGACCCAGTCAAGATGAAGGCTTGAAGCAGCAGAGATGACAGGAAGATTAATGGGAAACAACAGCATATAATCTTGAGCAGAACAGGACAGTATGGGAAAGTACAGGACAGAACAGAACAGTACAGAATAGTACATGTTCCACAGTTTTCATAGCCTGAGGGTGTGTTGAATATGACACCAGACAAAGCCCCCTCGACACCAACTAAGCAGCCTCTGGCTCTTTGTAGCCGGCTCTAAATGATTCAAAACACAGCTCCTCAATCCTGGTGTTAGCTAGTAGGGAAAGGCAATGAGATTCTGGATCGATGCAGCAGCATACTGTAAACTAGGCTACATACAGTTAACTCATATTTGGGAATGAGGTCTGTTTTTCCTGGTTCCTCATGACTGCAGTATTTCCCATGTAACAACATGCTTTATCACTACAGTGGATCATAGTCCCTCTACCCCACGACCAGGGCTCTCCACAGCCAGAACACGTGAGTCTAAGTCGGCGTCTAAGCAGGAAATAAGATAAGAGAGGGATGATAGAGAGGGATGATAAGGCAAGTGATGATAGAACGAGGGATGATAGAGCGAGGGGTGATAGAGGGAGGGGCGATAGAGAGAGGGGTGATAGAGAGAGGGGTGATAGAGAGAGGGGCGATAGAGAGTGGGGTGATAGAGAGAAGGATGATAGAGAGAAGGATGATAGAAAGAGGGGTGATAGAGAGAAGGATGATAGAGAGGGGTGATAGAACGAGGGGCGATAGAGAGGGGTGATAGAGCGAGGGGTAATAGAGCGAGGGGTAATAGAGAGAAGGATGATAGAAAGAGGGGTGATAGAGAGAAGGATGATAGAGAGAGGTGTGATAGAGCGAGGGGTAATAGAGAGAAGGATGATAGAAAGAGGGGTGATAAAAAGAGGGGTGATAGAGACAGGGGTGATAGAGCGAGAGGTGATAACCTCAGAGAGCCATTCGCCCCAAAGGAAACAGACACAGAGATGCCTGCCAGTAATGAAGATGTGATATCAAATTAGAGTCTGCATTTTGTGTTTTTGATGCACTCTGACATTATCTCTCCGGCCTCTTCTGTGCTATTGCAGCTTACAGAACAGTGTGCAGGGATCGAATTTAGACATGCTGAGTCTTGCACATCCTTATTATCAGAGTCCGTATCAATTCGTTTTCAATTCCTGATTTTCTTCCAAAGAGTGCAATGCAATCACTGAATTGGTTGGAATTTAGCATCACCATTCTGCTTTCAAGAAACGACTGTGTCCGGCACACAACCTTTGTTGAATAAGTTGTTAACTCGGACTGATGTAGCCTGTCACAACTCACGGCAAGTCGAATAAATTAGCAACAACTCAATAGGACAGGTGAGAGTGTCTCTCCGCAAGTAATTTGGCCAAAGTCATTTTGGAGTCATGATAAGGGGGATGGGGGACAGAATTATATGAATGAATAGTCACTGGTGCTGCAATCTCATTACAAGGACAAACTGCATACAGGAGCCTGATATCTCTGTTGGGTTCCTTTACCCTTGTTTGCAATTTGAATAGAAGTGGGATAATGTGTAATGCCTTCGTCTCTTGGTACACAGATTGCTTCCTATGGGAGTGTGACCCGTGAAATGAATATTTGTGAGAGATAAGATTTGTTATGCACTGAGTACAGGGCTGGGGCCGCCATTCCTCCTGACTCAGAGACGTCCCCTTCAAAGCACCAAGCAGAGGAGCAATAGAGCAACGGGGTGCCAAATACTGAGGAGGAGTTGGAAAAGAGAAAGAAGTTGGTAGAGAAGGAGATGGTAGTTGCAAAGGAGGAGGGGTGGAGAAGGAGGAGGAGGGGGAGGAAGAGGAGGAGGAGGAGGAGAAGGACAGAGAGCGGGATGAAGAGAGAGAAAGAGGAGGAAGAGGAGAGGGTGGTTGTGTAGGAGAAAGAGGAGGAGGAGAGGGTGGTTGTAGATGTGGAAAAGGAGAGTGAGGAGGAGGAGAAGGAGACCCAGGATCACACAAGGTCTTTTACATTTTCAGCAAAACCCATTTGGTCTGGCAATGAGCTTTCCCTGCTAGAATAAAATAGCGTAGTAAGAGTTTTGAATCAATGTTGAGCAGTTACATGGGGTTTCACTAGGTCCTACTTTATTGATTTAGGTGGGCTATCCCTGTAGCACCTGTGCATAGGAATGCCCTGCCTAAGACTTAATTGAGACTGCTGCATTCCAAAATGAAGGAGCGAGTGTGTCATTATTGCTAAAGTGGTGTCTTATTATATGTGACCGATCACCTTGATTCGGTCTTATATAGCAACATTTGAAATTGTGTTTTTTACATTGGATAAAAGCAGAGACACAGAGCTACAAAATGGAATATCATACACTGCATTTGAGGAACAATGGGAAAATAATTCTGCTTTGAAAGTTGAAAACTTGTAACCTCACTTTTGAGAAAATGGCCTTTGAATATTTTTGGTACCTACTGGAGAGCTCTTCTTTGTCTACACCCATTCAGCATCGTTCACACCCTCTTAAGCTTTAGGGGTTGATCCGAGCATTCTGTCCTTACAAAAGCAGTCAAGCACCCAAGCTAACTAGCTAAAAGTTGTCGCAGTTAAAATGGACATTTGCATAGTGGAGTCTTTCGTCAAGACATGTAGCTAACTAGCTAGCCAAACAATTAAGCATAATCACAACTCATGAGGTTACTACCCTGCATGCATCTGCAGGTAGCTAACCAACCTGTGAGGATTTGGCCAGGGTTGTTCCGGTTTTGGTCACTAGATGCCCCCATTGTGCTTTTTGACCCTTTTGTTTTCCCTTGTTCACAGTTATTATTTGCACCTGTGCCTCGTTTCCCTTGATTGTATTTAAACCCTTAGTTTTCCTCAGTTCTTTGCTCTGTGTTTGAATGTTAGCACCCAGCCCCAGTGATGCTGTGAACATTTGTTGCTCCAGTTGGACTCTCTTGTGGTACTCAGTTTTTGGTCTTGTTATTTATTTTTGATTAGCTATTAGGCTTTTTTTCCTGCTGTACCTACCACCTTGTGGATTTACCTTTTTGACTTGGAGGATTACCTTTGTTCTCTTGGAATTACTTTTGACTTTGTGGATTTTTATTTTTGCCTGAACTTTCTTTTTACTTTATTAAAACACCGTCTCAAGTACTGCTGTGTCTGCCTCATCTTCTGGGTTCTGCTGACAATTCGTGGCTCAGTTTGCTAAGTGACTGTTTCTCACACCGGAGACCCAGGTTTGTAACCGGGTCCTGACACAACCAGGTTCAATGTTAGCTAGCTAACATTAGGCTATAACAAGCAAAACAAATGGCTCTGAGATACGAATAGTAAGATCATACACATAACATTAGCTAGTGAGCCAGCCAGCTAAAGTTAGCTAGCTAGCGAACAGTACACTTGTAATGAAAATACTTTGTCAAAATTAGAAATGTGTAATATCTGAAAATGTAGCTAGCTAGACTATCTTACCTGGACACATCATGGGTGGATTCTTCTCCCTGTCACAGATGCCATGGTTGCGCTTAGTTTGAAGATGTATTCCAGAGACGTGTTTTCTACATCTCCTTAGGTTTTATACTCTAATTCCACTGATTTCAAAACGCGATCCTCTAGAAAGTGGAGAGCAACACTTATGCAGTCTACTAAGCGATATATATTTTAAAAGCCACATTAGACAGGATTACCTACACATACTGACCAGCTCAAATAGACTGAAGCATGCTACAGTACATACCAATCCAAACTCATCTTTCGGCATGTCCAGCCCACTCATTATCTCAGCCAATCATGGCTAGCGGGAAGGTTGCTGACTTTTTCTTTGGCTAAACCAACTAGGCTCGTAATTTAACTATTTTATTCGTATTTACAGATGGCATACAAGTTTGTAATTAAGGCACAGGAAAGTTCCCATGTTCCAGAAGGCATTTCCACCAAAAAATGCATTTTGATTATTATTTTTTTGATTACGTTTAAATGGCTCTCGTGTGAAGTAGTGATCCATGACATACGCCTAGTTTCCTGAAACGGGTCACATATGCTGAATTAGTAGGTAATGTCCGTTGTATTGAAGCTGTCAACTCTATAAGGAATTCAAGTCATGACCCCCATATAGTCAGGCATCCCAGACATCACTTCCTCTTCTTTTTCTCATCCTCTTCTTTATCATTTCTGTACACGCTTTTTTTTCTCCAAATGTGCTACTAGAACCAATAAAGGTTTTTTGGCTGTCCCCATAGAAGAACCTTATGAATAACCCTGTTTAGTTACAAGTATACACTTTTTGGGTTCCATGTTGAACCCTTTCCACAGAGGGTTCTACATGGAACCCAAAAGAGTTCTACCTGGAACCAAAAAAGGTTATCCTATGGGGACAGCCGATGAACCCTTTTGGAACCCTTTTTTCTAAGAGTGTATGTGTACATGACACACTGAGGGATATCAATATTCTCTGTGATCCCACCAACCAAGCCTGTGTATGAAAGCAGTATGAACATTTCTGCTAGAGGCATAAATCCTGTCTCCTCCAGGTCAGTCGAATGCTCTGGGGATGACTGGTTCTCTCCTGTGCTGGCCATAGATCTGGACTGACATGTATTCCATTCTGTCTGTCATTGTTTAACCTTGTCACCATTCTATTGCGCACAGTGCATATAAGCCTGGGATGTCAACCACTCAAAGTTGGTCTTAGTGGGAGTGATCATACAATTCAATGGGAATGATCTACTGAGTAAAGTATTTTTCATCATTTAATTTCAGCGAATCACATGACTGCGAGGAGTGTCTCTGTGCTTGTAGTGTGCTATCGTAGGGAGTGGGTTAGGGGGAGTTTCTCCCGGCTCTCTGTATTGGCTAACGAAGGCCAAGTTTGACGCGTTGTTCCACCAGACTCTTTGCACATTTTGGCGGAAGTTCCTGGGAACGATTAGTCATTGTTAAATATTGAAGGGCCTGTCGGCCGACCTTGAGCCAACCTTGAGCCGCCATGGCAGGACACAACTAAACCCTGGTCCGATAACAGCTAGTCCTCTGAGTCCAGACACACACTACTCTAGAAGAGGAAAGTGATTTCTCTGATGAGAGGATGTGTTACAATAAAACAGCAATAACCACACAGTGCCCAGACCTTATGAGTAACATGGATGTGTCTCAGTAGTCACAACAACCATCCGTATGTACTAATCATTGAGTGAAGTTAATCTACAAGTGCATTATACACGTACAGTACATTCGGAAAGTATTCAGACCCCTTTATTTTTTTCTCATACAATTGAAATTTATTCAATTGTTTGTTTTCCTCATCAATCTACACACAATACCCCATAATGACCATGCAAAAACTGGTTTAAGAAAACTTAAATATGACATTTACATAAGTATTCAGAGCCTTTACTCAGTACTTTGTTGAAACACATTTGGCAGCGATTACATCCTCGAGTCTTCTTGGGTATGACGCTACAAGCTTGACACATCTGTATTTGGAGAGGTTATCCCATTCTTCTCTGCAGATCCTCCCCCTCCCTGGCGCTCAAAGGCGCCAGGCTCCCCAGCATTACGCACTCTTGCCACCACCATTACACACACCTGCCTTCCCCCCGTCACGTGCATGAGTGATTATTGGACTCACCTGGACTCAATCACCTCTGTCATTACCTCCCCTATATCTGTCTGGTTCCCCACTCGGTTCCTGTCTTCAGCATTGATTGTCATATGTCCTTGTTTACCCGTGTGCTGACCCTGTTCCTGTCGTGTTCCATGTCTGTTCCTGATTAAATATTTGACTCCCCGCACCTGCTTCTCATCTCCGGCATCGGTCCTTACCGACATTCAGGCCAATCTTGGTTTGATCAGACCAGAGAATCTTGTTTCTCATGGGCTGAGAGTCCTTTAGGTGCCTTTTGGTGAACTTCAAGCGGGCTGTCATGTGCCTTTTACTGAGAAGGGGCTTCCGTCTGGGCACTCTACAAGTAAGGCCTGATTGGTGGAGGGCTGCAGAGATGGTTGTCCTTCTGGAAGGTTCTCCCATCTCCACAGAGGAACTCTCGAGCTCTGTCAGGGTGACCATCGGGTTCTTGGTCACCTCCCTGACCAAGGCCCTTCTCCCTTTATTGCTCAGTTTGGCCAGCTCTAGAAAGATTCTTGGTGGTTCCAAACTTCTTCCATTTAAGAATGATGGAGGCCACTATGTTCTTGGGGACCTTCAATGCGGCAGACATTTTTTGGTACCCTTCCTCAGATCTGTGCCTCAACACAATCCTGTCTCGGAGCTCTATGGACAATTCCTTCGACCACATGGCTTGGTTTTAGCTCTGACATGCAGTGTCAACTGTGGAACCTTATATAGACAGATGTGTGCCTTTCCAAGTCATGTCCAATCAATTGAATTTACAACAGGTGGACTCCAGTCAAGTTGTAGAAACATCTCACGGATGATTATTGGAAACAGGATGCACCTGAGCTCAATTTTCAGTCTCATAGCAAAGGGTTTGAAAACGTATGTAAATAAGCTATTTCTGATTTGTATTTTTAATAAATTTGCTAAAATGTCTAAAAAACTGTTTTTGCTTTGTCTTTATGTGGTGTTGTGTGTAGATTGATGAGAATTCTTATTATGTTTTTAACCATTTTAGAATAAGGCTGTAACTTAAGAAAATGTGGAAAAAGTCAAGGGGCTGAATACTTTCTGAAGGCACTGTATACAGTACACTGGCTTTGCTTGTTTGGATTTAGTAGTAGGTTTACTTTGTCTGAGTGTGTGTGTGAGAGAGAGAGAGAGAGAGAGAGAGAGAGAGAGAGAGAGAGAGAGAGAGAGAGAGAGAGAGAGAGAGAGAGAGAGAGAGAGAGAGAGAGAGAGAGAGAGAGAGAGAGAGAGAGAGAGAGAGAGAGAGAGAGAGAGAGAGAGAGAGAGAGAGAGAGAGAGAGAGAGAGAGAGGTCTGTCAGTCTCACTACCCTCATGGCACTCCTCACCAGAAAGACGTCTGTTGTCGATGACGGTGATAACAAGCAGTCCATGTAAGCAGTCCTTGTTTGGACAAAGTGGTTGATGTGATGTCATCCTAATAGTGTTTCAATGAGGACCATTCTCCACTCTAGACAGAAACCCATAATGAGATTGGGATAAGGAGCCCTCTCGACGCTCTACCAGTCAAGAGCACAGCTTCTCAGTCTCTCAGTTAAGTATTGTTATTAACGAGTCCACTCCATTATCCATGAGGATGCAGAATCCAGTTCCGGATTTTGTGCGTCACCAGGCTGTGTGAACAGGCAGCGAAAGTGCCTGCCTGCCTGTCTCTACGCTCTGCTAGGCTGTTGTGCTGCAGTGGAGAGATTGAGCCGAGCTTAGAAGTAGTCTTGCTGGAGAGAGCAGAGCATCCTGCTGTCATCTTCCCCTTTGCCCTTTATTGCCATCTTCTTCAGAGGGTTCGGATAAAACAAAAGGAAAGGAAGAGAATAAAGAAGGACAAGAAAAGAGAGAGCTGACATCAGTGAGACTGATTCGGAGTGAGAGTGAAGCGTCTCTCACACACATGACTGTGTGATCCTCTGCTGTCATCGTGTGAAAGACAAGCCCATGCTCTCTGATGTTTCCTGCCTCTAGACACCTTGTCAGGTAAGTTCTCTCTCTTCTCTTCTCCTTTTATATAACAGATAGAAAAGTAGCACAGGAGTTTAGTTCTTCTTTTTTTTTTAGATAGAAAATACATCTCGTCTGTTCTGGTGGTATTGTTGTGACGGTGGTGTTGTGTTGATGGAAAGGTGGCATGATGATTAAACGGGTTAATATTGGAAGTAGCAGCCGCTTGCTTCAGCAGCTGTCAGAAGGGAAGACGAGGCAGGCGTGAGAATATAGAGATGGCTAAGCCATATATATCCTACAATTCTATGGCAATACAGTTAGCCTAACCACGAGGTTCCCTTCAAGAGACCAGTGATCCTTTCACAAATCTCTGCAATACCTCATATCTGTGTGTTGCACATTTGAGTTGTTCTTGTCCTAGAGCATACTCACAATCAGTTGGATTTTATTTGCTTTCATTTTTAAATGGAAACTTCACAGCTACACGCTATTTGGGGTGTTTTCCCAGTCTCCCTACATAATTCTAAGTGATGAGAGGTGTTTGACAGAATTATGCACCATAGCTGTATGTTTTAAATGTTCGCGCCGGGAGAGTTCAACCAATGATTTCATTGTTTGATTGAGCCTGCTGTGATCAAAAAATATATGGAGTCATGTTTTCTAGCAATTATTGTGGCCTTTGTGTTTTGACTTTTGCACGATTACGCTAGCAGCGAGTAGATACAGTATGGTTGGCCATTAGACTTCCTATCTGCCAAGACATTGAAGAATACCTAGGTTGACTCATTTACCCTGGCTTTGTAAAGACTACAGCCTGATGGAAGCCCTCCTTCCCTGTCCAATTGTGCTCCCACCCTCGAAGGCAGACCTTTCAAAATGGGAGAGGTACTAGGTTCTACAGGTTCACAGGAGCTATGTTACCGTGCACTGTCTATATGAGATGGCTAGCTAAATAATTACAATGTCTGCTTCTGATGAGTCTTCTTTCCGACGAAACAATTGTTTATGTTCTTTTATACACTAACATAGGGACATACTGCCATATTAATTTGAGCTGGAATACGCTGAAGTGGAGTTGAGACAGCAAACACAAGAATTGCGACACCAGCAAGCAGTGATGGGGCTCTACGGTCAGACTGGTGATGCCTATGCAGGTGATGGCCAGCCATGCAGACAGAAGAGGAATGTCTCTGCTGCAACAAATTCAATTGCAGACCGTTCTTACTGGAGAGGGTCAGTGTAGACCCCATGGAACGTGTGTGTGTGACAGACCATCGAGATTTCGACACACGTATGGATAGAGCTGTACTGGAGACTGTTCCAAGATCAACTGGCGGCAGCAGCCTAGACCAGCTAGACCAGGAGGGCAAATGACAAACGGTTAAATTGGTTTGCTGTCGGTAGCTAGCATGAATGTAGTAAGCTCTCTTTTCAGACTAGGCAGTGTTGTTCCGTATAGTATAAATTTGTGATCGATTCGGCCATAATGTGGCTTGCTAGTACCACTACAAACCAAGTTGAGCTAGCTAGCTTTGTTTGCTACACCCAAAATGTACTGTAGCCTAAAGTTATAGATAGCAGCCTAGTTAGCCCCAAGACATCTCATTAGGACTAGCTCTAAGGTACCGGAACACATTGAGAAAAAAGTGTCAAACACACTGTAGCAGCCAAGTAGCCTACTATCTATGGTGGTGAAACTAACAGCACGCTCCAAGGTGCTAATTCATTAAAATAACTTTAGACGTCCGAATATCTTATAGCCTAATTTTTTTAGACATCAATGTACAGCAAAAAAATGTGACAACACTCAGAACACCCGCCATATGCACGCACACATACTCACCTGTGGGGCTTATAAAACCTGAATTTCATATAAGACATCAATGTAGCAGTAGAACAAATATCATAATATTGGATTATTACTTCAAATTGAATAAATCAATTTAGGCTACAACAGGATACACATATGAGAATTTATAGGCCTCGTGCCAATGTGATAATATGAAGCACATATTCAGATTACAAATTTGTTCTGTGCTGTGAAGGTAAAGGGAAAAAAAATGATATCTTCGTTTTCAAATCCTCCCACAATGACTCTCTACATGTTAAGTCCATTTAACTCCTGAGAGTCAACTTTGGGCATGTGGCTGTGATGTTTAGCCTCCTAAGGCTGTTCTGAAAACTAGCTGGGTGTCCTCTTTAGCTTTTTTTCTGAGGGCTCTTTGTTGTTGTATTTTTTTTTATCGTCTGATGCATAAGATGTTAATTTACTGTACATTCCACCCACTCTTTTGCTAGTATAATCCCTATACTCCCTACCTTTTTGCATGTTGTACAGCCCACCTTTGAATTATTCTACATGACAAGCCAGGGGTTATATGTTTGCTTGTTCTTGAATTACAAATTGCACTGCCCCCCTCCTCCCCAGCTCCCTGTCTCCTGCTGAGTCTGACTCACTAGTAGGCCTACTAGCTAATGGAGGTGCCGGTGGTGATGCTGAACTGGTGGGATTAGCATCACCATCAGGATCAGTTTGCCCCTCACTCTTCTCCTCAGGCACTGACAGTTATCTGGCTCGTTCTGGGTTCGATTCACCATCTTTCTCTCGATGTTTGGACTTGAAAAACTCAATTTCCTTTTCTTATACATTTTTTATTTGTCTTTCCCACTATTCAAATTCAGTAGGGAGACGACTAGACTAGGCTACGTGATGTGATTACGTAGGGAACTCTTCACTAACTGACCACCACTACCAAGACCTGTGTCAAAATCAGTTACTTACCCCGCTGGCCCTTCCCATAAACTCTATGTACAAATAAGAGAGCAGGTCTGGAATGATTACATAGAAGGATCACCACACTTTTACATGATGGTCTTTCTGGGGGCCGGGAGAAATAACGGGGAGGCAACTTGATTTAATGATGATCGCTTTTATTAGAATGTCTACAGTGTAGGGATGCACCATATATTGGTTACCATATCGGAATTGGCCAATATTAGCTAAAAATGCCAACATCGGTATCGGCCGATGTCTAGTTTAACGTCATGTGCAAAACCGATGACAAAGCTGACGTGCATACCTATATAACGTAATGACGCCACGTAAAATGTTGCGCTAGACGTGCAACACAGCATTCATAACCTAACCCTCAATGTGTGCTGTGTGGATCGAGCAGTCAACAAGTCGAGCAGTCATTTGAAAGAGTAAAACATTTTCAGCGAGACAACTCAAAGGTGAAATCCATTAAAGCCAAGATAATGGCATTCATTGCCCTTGACAATCAACCGTTCTCTGCCGATTGGTCAAGCACAGATACACACTACCAAGTGCGCTATTTTTCAGATGTTGCTCTATTGGAGTTACACTGTAATAGCAGCACTGCTATTAGCTTCACGACATACATACTATGGAATGCTGTTTGGGTCTTTGCGTGTCAAAAAAGATACAGTAGCACTGTCAAAGATGTACAAAAACGTCTGCAAACAAGCAAACACTGGCCACAAACGATGTGTTTACAATGCCACGTTGGTAATAAAGCATAATTTGTTCGACCGCAACTTCTGGGGTAACTAGCTTTAGCTTGGTACCTAGCTAGCACCAATACAACCAGCCTGAGAACAATGACCAGTAGAAACTGCAGTCATTTTCATTATTCTTAGCAATGATTTAGGAATCCTTGTGTGTAAGTATTAGCTAGCTTGCAACTTGTTGTTCGTCTATTGAAATTGAACTTCAGTTCATGAAAATAAACTGTTACCCAAAGCTAACGTTATAAGCAGCCATCTAGCTTCACCTGGCTAGTGAGGCTCGACCGTTTAGTTATGTTTTGTGAAGCTAGCCACAATAAGGATTAGGCACAATAGTGGAATGTGCCTTCAAAATAAAGTATGTAATTGACAGTGATGCAAATTAATACAAATAGTAGAATTATGCCATACTTTTATTTTGAAAGGTAACCGCAAAGTCCACTATTGTGGCTAACCCTTATTGTGGCTAGCTTCACATAGATCGGTCCGACAACCATTAATCAAATAAAAACTGTCTTATAAATTAGGGTTATTTTAGATGATGACACCTAGCTATATAGTTAGCTAGCTAACTATAGCTACTGAAACAGATTATGTCATTTTGCTATGTTTTTGGCTAGAAAATTGTTTGCATCCATGAGCTAGCTAGCTTTTTTTTATGACCAGCACTGCAGGTACGCGAGACAACTTTATCAGCATCTTAGATTTCGTATTGATGAATCGCTGTGACATGAAATACAAGTGATAGTGTAATCATTGTGTAATAACTACGTAAAAAATAAATGAACGCGTTAAATTATTATGTGACGTGCAGTCATATTCAGGTCCTGATTGGTCAACAAGCTTATTTGACACGTCAAATAGTGTTATCTACTGGTCATTGTTTTCTTTTTTGACACGCAAAGATCCATACCGCGTTCCATAGAAATCCTGGTTGAGAATGAAATGACGGAACAAATGAACAACGAAACAGCAAGTAAGTGAAAGAAAGGTTTTGGCTATGTTTTACTGGTAATGGGGACATACATAAATGCCAACAAAATAACTTTTGGTCAGTGTGGTGTGTGTGTGTGTAACCTTTATTTAACTAGGCAAGTCACTTAAGAATATATTCTTAATTGTAATGATGGCCTACCCCGGGCAAACCCGGACAACGCTTGGCCAATTGTGCGCTGCCCTATGGGACTCCCAATCACGGCAGGATGTGATACAGCCTGGATTCGAACCAGGGACTGTAGTGACACCTCTTGCACTGAGATACCGTGCCTTAGACCGGTGCGTCAATGTGTGTGTGTTAACTATTCCTAGAATGCTTAAAAGGCCACATTTTTTTAAATATCAGTTATCGATATCAGTATCGGGGTTTTTTTGGCAGGGAAAATATCGGATATCGGTATCGGGCAAAAATGTAATATCGGTGCATCATTACTACAGTGCAAACAGTTAAATAATTAATAAATCATGCCGCGAGAGGTACCGGATCTGGGCAAATAGGTGCCGGAACAAACAAAGTCAAATCTGAGAGGTGCCAGATCCTGTTCTGGCAAGATCTGGCTCAAATTAAGCACTGAACACAACATATAAAAGTATTCCCGTTGTAGAACTATAGTATTTATTATAGGCGTTGGTAGTATATTTTTGTTCTACTGTATAAGGTATATGTCATACATTGCCATAACATAATAGCGTTTCCCAAACTTTGTGCACATTTGGGGTTTTGCCCTAGCACTACACAGCTGATTCAAATAATCAAAGCTTGATGACTAGTTGATTATTTGTATCAGCTATGTAGTGCTAGGGCAAAAAACAAAATGTGTATCCTTGGGGTCCCAAGGACAGAGTTTGGGAAACACTGCCATAACTCTTCTTGCATACTACTGTGTAAACTCACCTTGGACTCCAAAGCAAATATACTTTGTCTTGAATACAAGCTATGCATACTTATTTGCTACATTGACCAACTTCATTTTTTGAAACATGTTTATTTGCCAACAAATAAAAGTTTGCTTTACTTGGCACCGAGCGTCTGAACACATTATGACACTGTCATAACCATGTCATAATATGTCATAACAGCTGACATAACTTGTCAAAACCTGTCATAATATGATCATAGCACTGTCAGGACGCATATATGTGACCGACCGGCTCAAATCGGTCTTATGGTCTTACAATGGGAAAGTTATTCTACTTTGAACGTTGATAAACGTGTAAATTCCCTTTTGAGAAAATCGTCTTTGAATTTTTGGTACTACTACTGGAGAGCCCTTCTTTGTCTACACCCATTCAGCATCGTTCACACCCTCTTAAGCTTTAGCACCCACCCATCTGTTTAAGGGTTGATCTGAGTGTTCTGTACAGCAGTCAAGCACCCAAGCTAACTTGTTAGCTAGTTCAAGACACAAATGAGAGAACAGCTCACTGAACATTACTCGCCCAAGCAGAGCTGGTTAGGCTGTTATGTTATCCAGAACGTTGGTGGCTGCAACTGTGCTGACACCGGCCATATTTATTGACACTGACCATAATGAGTGTTGAGCGTTCATAAATTCATCAGTTATTCTGCTCTCTGGCACACTCAGACGATAGTGCTCTAAAATTGGAGTAGATGGCCAGACTGAATTTACGAACGCACCCGAAATGGTTACTTGCATAGTGGAGTCTTTTGTTAAGCCAGAGCAAATTTACCAGCTATGTCTATCAACAGTTGTCGCAGTGACATTCTATTGAAATGGTTATTTGCATAGTGGAGTCTTTTGTTAAGACATGTAGCTAGCTAGCTAAACAATAAACCATAATCCCAAATCATGACGTTACTACCCTGCATGAATCTGCAGGTTGCAAACCAACCAGATTCATTGTTAGCTAGCTATAATTTGGCTATAACTAGCCAAGAAAATGGCTCTGAAATACAAATAATAAGATCATACACGTAATGTTAGCGAGCCAGCCAGCCAGCTGACGTTAGCTAGCTAGCTAGGTAAACAATGAACCATAATCCCAACTCATGACTTTACTACCCTGCATGAATCTGCAGGTAGCAAACCAACCAGGTTCAATGTTAGCTAGCTAATATTAGGCTATAGCTAGTCAAGCAAATGGCTCTGAGATACAAATAATAAGATCATATATGTAATGTTAGCTAGCGAGCCAGCCAACTAACATTAGCTAGCTAGCTAGGTAAACAATTAACCATAATACATATTATTTAGACCTGTTATGACCAGTGGCAATTTTAGCATGTAAATCTTGGTGAGGAAACTCCCCCAATTGTTTGGGTATCAATGCCAGCAAAGCCACTACACAACACTAAACAGTGCATTAATTGCACTATAACTATTTGCTCAGCACTATTGAAATGTATACCAACAGAATTCAGAACATGGGCTGTTCTTACAGTATTCTCCCTGTACACCAATTCAGAACCGTAGGATAAATGAAGGGGGTATACAGTATAAGCAGACAACGAAAGCTCTTACAATATTCAACGATTAAATTTCTGTACAACAGGCTATAGGCTACATGGGCACCACCAAGTCAGAACAGTAGGCTAAGTTATGAGGGGAAAGGGACCAAATTATTAGGGTGAGGCCCATGGGCTACTACCAGCTTACTACACAACATCCACTTAGTATTACTTTCTTAGCTACAGTATACATATCTCCCTGGCATATTACATCATTTATGCAGCAGCGTACAATACATTTTTGGACTCACATTGTTGTGTTATTCTCACTTGAACAGGAAGGTGGCGCGGCGGTCCTTCTTGTGGGAAAATTTTGTCATCAAACTCTGGCATTCTCTGGATTTATGGTGCTTTCAAAACAACTGGGAACTCTAGGGGAAAAAACAAGGTTGAATCATGATGTCAGTGATCTTCAGGTCGGAGCTCTAGAAAGAGGCCCGAATTCCCGACTTGGAAATCCGAGTTGGATGACCGTTCAAGACGTATATTCCCAGTCGGAGCTAGTTTTTCTCAGAGTACCCAGTTGCCTTGAATGCGGCAGAAGTGATGCTGGATTGACAGCATGGCCAATGTATTCAAACGTTTCTGGCCCATGGTGTTGCATGTGAATGTTTATCCTTTTAAGCTTGGAAAAGAGACCCATAAACCCAGACTTGGACCACACACCCACTCCACTGAATAGCAGGCTAGTGATTGCTTTGCAACACTTGCAGTTAGCCATTGATTCCTTCCAAACCACTCATTGCTGAATTTGTGATTTCCAACTTGTTGTGTAATGTTTATGTCCAATGGCCGATGAGCGCCGATAAGTTTGGTTGGTAATTTCTCTCTGACAAGCATTGAAAAGGATTTGTCGACTTGATAAATGCCGACTGCTTGTCTAGATAATAGTGTCAAAACCCACAAAACCTACCACACAAGGCAAAACATCTCATTGCACCATAGCCTACTTGTCAACAGTACATTTATGTTATATAACATTGAAATCTGAAATTGACCATATTAAATTATCATGTAATTGCGCACAAAATGATGTCAGACATGCACCTACGCCAATGCTCTGTTGCTGATGACTGGTATGAATGCACGAGCCGATTTCTGGAGCAGGACAAGACATCCTCTTTTTGACTGATGACTCACATAAGGGGCATGTACAAAACTTGATAGGCCTATCTGGCTTCTATGATTATGATGGTCATAATGCTTCTTGACAATGTCATACATTTTATTTTCTTAGTCCAAGTAAAGTGACAGGATGGTCCTAGTGCTTCTTGACAGTGTCATAAAGTGTATTTTTTTGGTTCAAGTAAAGTGACACAGGATGGTCCTAGTGCTTCATGAAAGTTTCATAAAGTGTATTTTATGTATTTTAAGTTATTTAAAATATGATGGGGAAAAAACAACAACAAAACACATTTTCAAACGAAAGGAAACTTCTTGGCAGGGAAAAAGGTACATTAGAATAAATGTGGATTTCAAATCAAATGTTATTTGTCACAAGTTCCGAATACACATAACCAACAATGCAGTTCAAGAAAGAGTTAAGAAAATATTTACTAAATAAACTAAAGTAAAAAATAATAAAAAGTAACACAATAAAATAACAATAACAAGGCTGTATACAGGGGGTACCGGTACCGAGTCAATGTGCGAGGTACAGGTTAACCGAGGTATTTGTACATGTCGGTATGGGTAAAGTGACTGTGCATTGATAATAGACAGCGCGTAGCAGCAGTGAAAAAATAAATGTCAATGTAAATAGTCCGGGTGGCCATTTGATTAATTGTTCAGCAGTCTTGTGGCTTGGGGGTAGAAGCTCTTAAGGAGTATTTTGGTCCTAGACTTGGCTCTCCAGTACCGCTTGTCATGCGGTAGCAGATACAACAGTCTATGACTTAGGTGACTGGAGTCTTTGACAATGTTTTGGGCCTTCCTCTGACATGCCTAGTACATAGGTCCTGGATGGAAGGAAGCTTGGCCCCAGTGATGTACTGGGCCATACGCACTACCTTCTGTAGCATCTTACGGTCGGATGCTCTCGATGGTGCAGCTGCTGAACTTTGAGGATCTGGGAACCCATGCCAAATCTTTTCAATCTCCTGAGAGAGAAAAGTTGTTGTCGTGCCCTCTTCAGAACTGTCTTGGTGTGTTTGGACCATGATAGTTCGTTGGTGATGTGGACACCAAGGAACTTGAAACACTCTAATGTAGGTGTCACAACCAGCCATAAAATAACACAATATATGTCATAACAGGTGTAAATATATGGGTCATAAGTGTTATGACCATGTTATGACAGGTTATGACAAGTTATGTCAGTTATGACATGGTTATGACCGTAAATATGACATGGTTATGACTGTTTTTCGATTGTTTTTAAAACAAGTTTTTAGATTGTTTTTGCTTATTTATTAAATTTTGTGTTGGCTAAATGTTGAGGCAGGGTCCTGAATGTTCTTGATCTGGTGAACCCCTTAAGTTGGGCAATGGCATCTGGTCTTTCAGAACTTCATAAACTCCATGACTTTGGACTCAAAGACATTTTGGCTATTGCCAGCCCCATGCAGTCTTTTCCTCTTCCAAGTTAGATGATGTTGAGCATGAACTTGTTCCCAGCTGAAAGCTTTCATCCAATGAGTCTACAGGACCTCTACTACTAAAGCTGGTGTCAAGGTCGTCATCATTAGCAGAAGGATTAGTCTAGTCGGTGATTAGCCAACATTGTACTGCTTTGTTCCCATCAATACACACCCAAACAAGGTACTACAGTATATCCACCCAGCTCGTGTCAATAGATCATGCTGACTAACCTTCCCACGCAATACCCCCCCCCCAAACAGGCCAGTCACACTAGCCTCTGTGGTAGTTAGTTAGCTATCTCAGGGTTTCCTAAACACGAAGCCTGCCCCCCCTTATTTATACATTTAAAAAACAGAAACCTTATTTACATAAGTATTCAGACCCTTTGCATCATTCTTAAATGGAAGAAGTTTGGAACCACCAAGACTCTTACTAGAGCTGGCCTCCAGGCCAAACTAATCGGGAGAGAGGGGCCTTGGTCAGGGAGGTGGCCAAGAAACCGATGGTTCCTCTGTGGAGATGCGAGAACCTTCCAGAAGGACAACCATCTCTGCGGCACTCTACCAATCAGGCCTTTATGGTAGAGTGGCCAGACAGAAGCCACACCTCAGTAAAAGGCACATGACAGCCCGCTTGGAGTTTGCCAAAAGGCACCCAAAGACTCTCAGACCATGAGAAACAAGATTCTCTGGTCTGATGAAACCAAGATTAAACTCCTTGGCCTGAATGCGTCACATCTGGAGGAAACCTGGCACCATCCCTACGGTGAAACATGGTGGTGGCAGTATCATGCTGTGGGGATTTTTTCAGCAGTGGGGACTGGGAGACTGGTCAGGATTGAGGAAAAGATGAATGGAGCAAAGTACGGGGAGATCCTTAACTTCACTAGGGTAGGGGGCAGCATTCGGAATTTTGGATGAAAAGCATGCCCAAATTAAACTGTCTGCTACTCAGTCCCATAATATGCATATAATTAGGAGATTTGGATAGAAAACACTCTAAAGTATCCAAAGCTGTTAAAATAATGTCTGTGAGTATAACAGAACTGATATGGCAGGCGAAAACCCGTGGAAAATCCAACCAGGAAGTACTATTATTTTGAAAGGCTGTTTTTCCATTGAAAGCCTATCCACCATACAAAGACTTAGGACCCAGTTCACGAACTCTGTGCTTTCCTCTACATGTGACCAGTCTTTGGGCATTGTTTCAGACTTTTACTCTGAAAAATGAGGGAGATACAGCACTTACAATCAGTGGCCAGTGGAAATTTCCATTCATCAGCCATGCGATCGTGAATGCGCCTATCTTGTTTCTCCTTTCCTATTGACAAAGATTTTGTCCGGTTGAAATATTATTGATTATTTATGACAAAATAACCATAAAAAGGATTGATTTTAAACGTCATTTGGCATTTTTCTACTAACTGCTATTGTACTTTTAAAAAACTTTTCATCCTGGAATTAGTGCACGCGCCTTCTGCATTCGGATTACTGGACAAAACGCGCAAACAAAAAGGAGGTTTTTGCTCATAAAGAGGGACATTATCGAACAAAACAAACATTTATTGTCTAACATGGAGACCTGGGAGTGCCACCAGATGAAGATCATCAAAGGTATGTGATTAATTTTAATGCTATTTCTGACTTTTGTGACACTCCTTGGCTGTAAAATGGCTGTATGCGTTTCTGTGGCTAGCCATCATAAACGCAAAGTGTGCTTTCGTCGTAAAGCGTTTTTGAAATCTGACACAGCGTTTGCATTAAGGAGAAGTTTATCTATATTTCCATGAAAACACTTGTATAGTTTATCAATGTTTAGAATGAGTATTTCTGTCATTTTATGTGGCTCTCTGCACTTTCACCGGATGTTTGTTTGAGACAATGCATTTCTGACCACAACTCGCCAATGTAAACTCAGATTTTTGGATATAAATATGAACTTTACCAAACAAAACATACATGTATTGTGTAACATGAAGTCCTATGAGTGTCATTTGATGAAGATCATCTAAGGTTAGTGATTAATTTTATCTATATTTCTGCTTTTTGTGAATCCTCTCTTTGGCTGGAAAAATGGCTGTGTTATTCTGTGAATAGGCACTCACATAACATAATCGTTTGGTTTGCTTTCGTCGTAAAGCCTTTTTGAAATCAGATGCTGTGGCTGGATTTACAACAAGTGTATCTTTAAAATGGTGTAAAATACATGTATGTTTGAGGAATTTTAATTATGGGATTTCTGTTGTTTTGAATTTGGCGCCCTGCAGTTTCACTGGCTGTTGACGAGGTGGGACGCTACCGTCTCACGTACCCTAGAGAGGTTAATGAACACCTTCCAACAGGACAACAATCCTAAGCACACAGTCAAGACAACGCAGGAGTGGCTTCGGGACAAGTCTCTGAATGTCCTTGAGTGGCCCAGCCAGAGCCCGATCAAACATCTCTGGAGAGACCTGAAAATAGCTGTGCAGCAACGCTCCCCATCCAATCTGACAGCGCTTGAGAGGATCTGCAGAGAAGAACGGGAGAAACTCCCCAAATACAGGTGTGCCAACCTTGTAGTGTCATACCCAAGAAGACTCCAGGCTGTAATCGCTGCCAAAGGTGCTTAAGCAAAGTTCTGAGTAAAGGGTCTGAATACTTATGTAAACGTGATATTTCAGTTTATTTTTTTTGTTTTTTATAAATTACCCAAAGTGTCTATAAACATGTTTATGATTTTGTCATTGTGGGTTATTGTGTGTAGATTGATGAGGAAATAAAATGATTTAATACATGTTATAATAAGGCTGTAACCTAACAAAATGTGAAAAAAGTCAAGGGGTCTTAATACTTTCCGAAATCAAAGGTATTATATGTTAATAACAAACTAATGGACAGTTAAAGAGCAACATGGAAATTTACCTTTAATCCTCATATCATACCCACCACATTCTCATGCAGTATTTCAGCAGCGTTTGAGAAATTAATGATAAAATGCAGTCAATTAAAAGTGCTGAATAGTATTATTAGGCGGGGAAACCCAAGTAGACTTATGCTCAGAAGCTGATGGCGTAGGCACTCTGTGTCAGTACTGGTTAGAGGGCAGTGGGTAATTCACAAAGTGGGCAATATCTCTCACTGGTTCGTGTGTGTGGGCGATGTCAGCCTCTCATGGAGATTCCTGTGTGCATTTGTGGCTGTGTGTGTTTCACTAAGGTGTGTGTGGCAGGGGTTTGAACTGATTCAGGAAACACAAAAGAATTTGAGGAACGGAACCAGGAACGAAAGTGATCTCTAGTGTTCCGGAACAGAACTGTTATTTACAACTGTTATTTACAAATCTTGAGAACGGTTACTATATATATATATATATATTTGAATATTCCTAATGACTAGTATGTAATTCTATAATTTGGTGAAGTTATAATGCTAGGAATAGCCTGAACACATTCCAGTTCACGTCATGTCATGATGTTCAGTGCTTCAAGCCAAGCCCCCTTCAGCCCCCTTCAGGTCCGTCGCATCTCGCGCCTGCAGTTATCTGACCAATCAACCATGTAAACAACTAGTTTACGCGTTCCATAGCAAGGTTTTCTATCTGTGCTAATCGGTCAAGTAAATTAATCAGGTATTTTGTAAAACTCTGTTGATTTCACAGGCTAAAATATGTAAGAAAAGCATCTAGGGCTATATGAACCGTTACATTTTTTGGGGTTCGAACCGGTTCAGAACTTTATTTTCTGGTCGGAACACTGAACATAATAATAATTTTGGTTCCAACCCCTGGTGTGTGGGTGACTGTGTGTTTGGAATGTCTGTGAATGATATGTGCTTTGAGGTCGCATGAGAGGCTGTTTGAAAATGGGTAATATATATTAATATACCACATCTTCTGTGTGTGTGTGTGTGTGTGTGTGTGTGTGTGTGTGTGTGTGTGTGTGTGTGTGTAGGGCTGTGGCGATCATGAAATGTTGTCGGCCGGTGATTGTCAAGCAAATAACTGCCGGTCTCACGGTAATTGACTGTTAATTAGCATAAAAACATTTAGCATCTCCTGGCTTCCACGCATAGCCTACAAGCGACTGATGCAGAACTTTGGAACATATACATTTTAAAAAGTTTAGTAAATCCATTTAATATAGCCTACACCATCACAATACACCCATTATTTATTTTAGACGGGTCTAAAGAAACATGATATGAAGAAAATGTCTATTTCAGCAGAACAGAAAAGCTTGATCTTATGTTGGGCCTTGATCTGGCTATGCCATCTTGCTGTGGGCTACACTAGTTCATTTAGCAGACAAGATTTGCTTAGAATTCTGTGGCATTATTTTATAGTATGAAGAATACAATTGAACATAGCGAAATAAAATAGAAAGGATATTTTCTCCAACCTATTTGAGGGAGTGTGCACATTCTGTGTTGAGTGTTTTAACAAAGTAACGGGTCCTCCTACAGTATATGCTTAATTTAGAGTTATTTTTGGAACTGTAGGTATGATACAAATGTTGGGCTATATGTTTTGATTTTGAATACATTGTAAGACTGCATGATGCAAATCTAGTGATGATTGAAAAAAGCTCTGCTTTGTTTTTTAGGCAGACTGCACACACTTCATCAGTCTCTCATTCACAATTTGACAAGCACTTGATAATGCCTCTAAAAATATCCATGCCTTTTGCTGCCATTTTCCGTTGTGCGCTTGGGCTGAATATAATAATTATAATTCCCTTCTCCCAGCTGCGTGCTCTGAAGCGCCTCTGAATCACATGGCTTTCTCAGATATCTAATTTCCTATTAGCCAATGCCTGTCACATGATCGGGTCCTCACAGGCATCGCCGGTCTTTCTCACAGGCTACAAGTGAAGACAGACACATCAGAGCTGCAACTGTGTGTATCCAAGGTGCATATTGAAGATGTTGGAAGAACTGTCCACATTTACTTTTCGTCAGCCAACAAGATGAGTAGACCTAACAAACAGCAGAAGCACTAGCCTATGTCAATCTACTATCCCCCATAGTACAAAAGTTGACCTTTCTATTGGTAGACTTGTCCTGCGAGAAATAAATATTCCAAACATAGTCTGGGACAGTTGTGGGATGTGATAGATCCCAAATTAATACAACCACTAGCATAAAAAATCAAATCAAATCAAATGTATTTATATAGTCCTTCTTACATCAGATGATATCTCAAAGTGCTGTACAGACACCCAGCCTAAAACCCCAAACAGCAAGCAATGCAGGTGTAGAAGCACGGTGGCTAGGAAAAACTCTCTAGAAAGGCCAAAACCTAGGAAGAAACCTAGAGAGGAACCAGGCTATGAGGGGTGGCCAGTCCTCTTCTGGCTGTGCTGGGTGGAGATTATAAGAGAACATGGCCAAGATGTTCCAATGTTCATAGATGACCAGCATCAAATAATTATAATCACAGTAGTTGTCGAGGGTGCAGCAAGTCAGCACCTCAGGAGTAAATGTCAGTTGTCTTTTCATTGCCAATCATTAAGAGTACCTCTACCGCTCCTGCTGTCTCTAGAGAGTTGAAAACAGCAGGTCTGGGACAGGTAGCACATCCGCTGAACAGGTCAGGGTTCCATAGCCGCAGGCAGAACAGTTGAAACTGGAGCAGCAGCACGGCTAGGTGGACTGGGGACAGCAAGGAGTCATCATGCCAGGTAGTCCTGAGGCATGGTCCTAGGGCTTAGGTCCTCCGAGAGAGAGAAAGAGAGAATTAGAGAGAGCATACCGGATAAGACAGGAGAAGTACTCCAGATATAACAGACTGACCCTAGCCCCCCGACACATAAACTACTGCAGCATAAATACTGGAGGCTGAACTTTTAAAAGCTATGAGGCTGATGCAACAGATCAGAACGTTTAGCTTAAAATGTTGCTAAACTATTAGGCTACTTTTTCACATTATAAATATAGCAATGCACACACGGCAGTGTGCAAATGTTCCAAAATGCAATCAGTTAGTGGTAAGATACCATTCTCTAAAGTGAACACAAATGTGATTATGCAAGTAATGCTTTCTTATAAAGATGCATTGTATACCAGTTAGGCTCTACACTGGTTGTAAAACAGATTCATGTGCTTCATTTTTAAAAGTTATTTGGCCAATTTATCAACCTTATCAAAACATATAGGCCTTTGGGCTAGGCTACATGAGGTGTGATACTGACCTTATTAAAACATATAGGTCTATGGGCTAGGCTACATGAGGTGTGATACTGACCTTATTAAAACATATAGGTCTATGGGCTAGGCTACATGAGGTGTGATACTGACCTTATTAAAGCATATAGGTCTATGGGCTAGGCTACATGAGGTGTGATACTGACCTTATTAAAACATATAGGTCTATGGGCTAGGCTACATGAGGTGTGATACTGACCTTATTAAAGCATATAGGTCTATGGGCTAGGCTACATGAGGTGTGATACTGACCTTATTAAAGCATATAGGTCTATGGGCTAGGCTACATGAGGTGTGATACTGACCTTATTAAAGCATATAGGTCTATGGGCTAGGCTACATGAGGTGTGATACTGACCTTATTAAAACATATAGTTTGGGCTAGGCCACATGAGGTGTGATACTGACCTTGTTAAAACATATAGGTGTGATAGGCTAATATTGTCACCCATCAGACTATTTATTATTGGTTGAATCTTGTCTTTACATATACAAAATAATACATGTTTGACATTTGTTGTTTTAGAATGCACCATTATCATGCACCTGTCTCGAAACAGGGGGAAAAAATACATGTCATCTATGCACTTAAATAGCGAATGGAAGACGCGTTTCCCGTGTGTCTCGTTGGTATGAATGATTCGGGAGACAGGCGCAGGAATACTTAATTGTTTTTTTTTCTTTACCCAAATTACAGCGTGCTGTGTACAGGCACGGGGACGAAGACCAAGCAAACACGTACGTATACAACAGACAGGGTTGAAACCCAAACAAAAGAGTACCTCGAATAAATAACACAAGCACACAATGATTATCACACGGGATGAGACCCGTAATCATCTGCGCAATCCACAATGGCACGAAAGCCAAAACACACAGCACAGGTACTCACACCCACCAATGGACATTGTAACAATAATTGACAGCACCATGGTGAACAAAGGGCACATATATACAAATACAATCAGTGGGAATTGGGGTCAGTTGTGCGCAATGAAAGTTCCAGAGGGATCTGTGACACTGGTTAATTTTCATGCCAACCAGGTAGACTACACTTCTGTTGTAAAGAGAAGCAATGTGCTTAATATTAGGAAAGTTGAGAAATAAATATAGTCATCCAAGCCTATAGAAAGCTGATCCTCTTTTTAATAGAGGCCATCACTCGTTTTTGTCACGCAATTGAATAGCCTATAGAAATGTTGCGCAACATGAGCTCATGGGCTCTCATGAAGTGTTTGATTAGATTTTTCGAATACATTTGCATTGATGTCAGAGTTATTAGTGGGACAATAGAGTGCTGAGTACCAGGCAGTTAGCAGGTTTGGTAGGCTACTAATGACCATCAGCATCATCAGAGCTTGGAGAAGCCTACTTACCATGACTAAATGGTCACATGGAATTTGACAGCGGTCATGACTAGTGACCGCCAGTGTGGCGGTAATACGGTCACCATAACAGCCTAAGGTCAGTGTTACGCTTTTCCTACCTGATGGTTAAAGTTAGGATTTAGTGCGGTAGGGAGATCTGTGCCTGGAAAGCTGTGTCTATGTGTGTGCGTGTGTGCATTTCTGTGTGTGTGTGTATGTGTGTGACTGTGTGTGTGTGTGTGCATTCCATATGTAAGGCACTTTAGACTTTAGACACTAGCTAACACATAAACAAGTGACATACAGTATAGCCATCATACTGCATGCCAAGGCTGTTTCTCCAGTCTGAATTTCCATCCTGGTTAGGCTTCCTAATGCACTGTAGTCCCTGATGCATTTAGATGCATGCTGGCCACCGAGGTGAGTGGAAGGGAGAACGCTCATACATTTGCACACACAGTCAGATCAATAATTTTTCATCTGATGCTCAGAGGCTGTGTGTGTTTGGGTGTTTGTGTGCGTGTGTGTGTGCGTGTGTGTGTGTGTGTATGTGTGTGGCTATTAGTCCTTTCTCCCATGCTAGACCTGAGCTAGAGGCTGCAGGTATGAATGTTGATTAGGCCTGTCAGCATGTCAGGATAAACCCGAGCATTGTAGGGAGACCGATGCGCCTGTTGAAATATAAAATGATCCTGTCACTTTTATTTTTAGTGAAGACCGATGGCTTGATTGCCATTTGTGGATTTGAATCGGTAAACAGAAGGTTTCCATATTGCATTAGTTGGACTTGATTGATGTGGTTGAGAGGGATCATTTGTTTGAGCCCCTCAGATGTGAGAGATGTGGGTGTGTTGAACCACACATGAACATAAGAGTGTGTGATGTTCCTTATTTAGGATATGGCATCCTGAATGCCTTTCAGACATAAACTACTAGGCTACATCACTATGAACATTGACAAATGCCCCCAGCCATTTTCAGCGTTTTGTCCACTGACGTCAGATATTATTGACGCTGAGCTTCTATTGCGGTTGACAGTTCTGGAGGAGTAATGTAGCTAGCCTACTGAAAATATTACATTAGCAAAGAAAATACCGCAAATATTATTAAAAAAAAAATTTGGGGGGGGGGTTCACATTGACCACAATTTATTGACTATAATATACGCTGAGTATACAAAAAATTAAGAACACATGACAGACTGACCAGGTGAATCCAGGTGAAAGCTATGATCCCTCATTGATGCCTGTTAAATCCACCTCAATCGGAGTAGACGAAAGAGAGGAGACAGGTGAAAGAAGGATTTTTGAACCTTGAGACAATTGAGACGGATTTTGTATGTGTGCCATTCAGCTGCGTGAATGGGCAAGACAAAACATTTAAGTGACTTTGAACCGGGTGTGGCGCACCGGTTTGTGTCAAGAACTGCAACGCAGCTGGGTTTTTCATGCTCAACAGTTTCCTATGTGTATCAAGAATGGTTCACCACCCAAAGAACATCCAGCCAACATGACACAACAGTGGGAAGCGTTGGAGTCAACATGGGCCAGCATCCCTGTGGAATGCTTTCAACACCTTGTAGAGTCCATGCTCTGACAAATTGAGGCTGTTCTGAGGCTAAAAGGGGGTGCAAGTCCTTATAAGGAAGGTGTTCCTACTGTTTGGTACACTCAGTGTATGTCTGTCTATATGATCACCATTATTGACACTGTTTAGGGTAATTAAACAGTGTCAATAATGGTGATAATTTGGTCCACTCGACTGATGACACACACGTGCACACACAGACACACATGCATGTGGACGTACGCACACACGGACATACGCACACACACACACCACACACACACACACTGGGCTCATCCAGTTGACTAACAGAGAAGACAAGAAGCCAAGGCTACTTAACAAGCAGCAAATACCTAATCATAAAGTCATAATGTATTAATCATGATGATCAGTATGCCTGATAAGCATGAGCATTACTGTAATCTGTATTATTTATATTACCGTAAGATATATTATTTATATTGCTTTATTATTTATATAACTGTAATCGGTATTATTTGTATTACTGTAATCTGTATGATTTATATTACTGCAAAATGTATTATTTATATTGCTTTATTATTTATATAACTGTAACCTGTATTATTTATATTAGCATAAAATGTATTATTTATATTGCTTTATTATTTATATTACTGTAATCTGTATGATTTATATTACTGTAAAATGTATTATTTATGTTGCTTTATTATTTATATTACTGTAACCTGTATTATTTATATTAGCATAAAATGTATTATTTATATTGCTTTATTATTTATATAACTGTAATCTTCATTATTTATATAACTGTAATCTGTATGATTTATATTACTGTAAGCTATATTATTGTCACGCCCCGACCTTTGATATCTCTGTTTTCTATATATTTTGGGTCGGTCAGGGTGTGACTAGGGTGGGTAATCTAGGGTTTTTGTATGTCTAGGGTTTTTGTAGGTCTAGGGGTTTTTGTATATCTATGTTGGCCTGATATGGTTCCCAATCAGAGACAGCTGTTTATCGTTGTCTCTGATTGGGGATCATATTTAGGCAGGCCTTTTTTCCCACTTTCTGGTGTGGGATCTTGACTATGTATAGTTGCCTGTCAGCACTATATTGTATAGCTTCATGTTTTGGTTGTTATTTTTGTTGGTTTGTTCAGTGTTCATTCTTGTAATAAAGAGAATGTACGCATACCACGCTGCGCCTTGGTCCGATCCTTTCAACGAACACGACAATTATTTATATTACTGTTATCTGTATCATTTGTATTACTGTAAAATGTATTATTTGTATAACTTGAATCTGTATTATATTAGTGTAACATATATTATTTATATGACTATAATCTGTATTATTTGGCTGGATAGAATGTGTTTGCCCTGTATGACAGAAGCTATTACGTCAGATTGTCAGTGTTCTTCATGGATAATGGTTTTTGACTCCAATCAGTGTCCGGCTGACCCCTTCTGTGACAAACACACACACACACACACAGAGGCACACACACACAGAGGCCCATATGCGCTGCCAGACAACATCAATGATGTTCTGAACAGCAGGTTGAGAGCTTCAAGTTCTTTGGCGTCCACATCACCAACAAACTAACATGGTCCAAGCACACCTAGACAGTCGTGAAGAGGGCACGACAAAACTTATTCCCCCTCAGGAGACTGAAAAGATTTGGCATGGGTCCTCAGATCCTCAAAAGGCTTTACAGCTGCACCATCGAGAGCATCCTGACGGGTTGCATCACTGCCTGGTATGGTAACTGCTTGGCCTCCGACCGCACGTCACTACAGAGGGCAGTGCATACGGCCCAGTACATCACCGGGGCCAAGCTTCCTGCCATCCAAACCTCTATACCAGGCGGTGTCAGAGGAAGGCCCTAAAAATTGACTCCAGCCAAATTGACTTCTCTCTGCTGCCACACTGTAATCGGTACCGGAGTGCCAAGTCTAGGTCCAGGAGGCTTCTAAACAGCTTCTACCCCCAAGCCATAAGTCTCCTGAACGTCTAATCAAACGGCTACCCTGACTATTTGCATTTCACCCCCCCCCCCTCTACGCTGCTGCTACTCTCTGTTATTATCTATGCATAGTCACTTTAATAACTCTACCTACATGTACATATTACCTCAATACCCTCAACACCGGTGTTGCCGCACATTGACTCTCTACCAGTACCCCCTGTATATACTACTGCTCTTTAATTATTTGTTATTCTTATCTCTTACTTTTTTTAAAGGTATTTTCTTAAAACTGCGTTGTTGGTAAAGGGCTTGTAAAGTAAGCCTTTCACTGTGAGTTCTACAGCTGTTGTATACGGCGCATGTGACAAATAACATTGATTTGATTTGAACATCTCTCTCTTTAGTGCAGCACTCATTCCTGAAGGGGATGACAAAGTTGAACTCAGTCCAAAAGGAAAGAAAACCCTCTCTTCTCTTGCCTCAGCAACTTGCACCACCAGTCAATAGCCTATGTTCTACTGCAACCCGTGTCAATGCCAGACATCAGCTCCATCCACAAGTAGCCTACACTTTCAGGCAAAGGTTTTAGGTAGGCAATATGGAGAAAAAGCCTCCATACATTAAAATGCCTAATTTATGGCTAATTTAGTTAAAACCCTGAGTGCCTTTGTTTTAGTGAATCATTCATTTGAGATCCCCTTCTCTCTGCATCTGAAGTGTAGAGCAGAAAAGCAGGTGTGTTTCAGAGACATGTACAGTATGAATGACTGAGTAGAGAAGTAGAGCCTTTTCTTCAGTCCCAACTTCAGGTGAAGTTAACCAGTCATGTATTCGGTTTTTCTTATATAAATGAGGAAAAAAAACGGTCTCAGTTTTTCTTTGTATCTCTTTTTTTTTGTTCTGAGGTTTAAATTCCTCCGTTCTTTGATGCTGAGTCTTGGGGCTTCGCTCCCCGTGTTGCCATGGAGACATAATCAGGCAGTGTTGTCGGTGGCGCTTGCATTTCTCTGCATTCAGTACCACACCAAGCCACGGCACTTCTTGGGACTCACCAGCTCCAGCTGGCTGTGCGTAGGTGGTGGACATGTGTGTGTATGTGTTAGCGTGTGTTTGTGTGTGTGTATGTGTTAGCGTATGTGTGGGAAATGGAGATGGAGAGAGATAGGAAAGAGGGAGAGCAAAGTGGGAAAAGGTGTGTGTGTGTGGGGGGGTGCACTTTATTCCACCCTTGTTTGATCCTTGCCCCCCCCCCCCCCCCCTTTAAGGCCATTTCAATAAACCTATATCACTGCAAGCCTCAGATGGAACCCATTCATGTATTTTTCTGCCAAATCACACATGACATCTTGATATACCATTGTCCAATAGTAGCTTATGGGTAGTAGAATTCAGTATTTTTTTGCCTCACACATAATAAGTAAGTAGGGAAATTATTTCTAGCTTATTGAGTGCTTTGGGGCTACGCTATAAGGACAAATACAGTGCATGTACAGTATACGTTAGTGTGGAGGACATAACCTGTAAATAATAAGCTCATGATTGATGCTGTGCTCAACCTTAGTGACATAGTGGTGAAGTACTTGGTTTGCATAACACTGCCACTACTATGTGTCAGTACTGTGCACTGCATTATAAACCAAAGTGGATACACAGTGTCGATAACCACCACTTCCCCTTACCCTCATCTTATGGTTCAACTTACGGTCTCTAACTGCGCTTGATGCAGTGTTTTTTCAATTTGTAATGCAGCAGAGCTCAGATGCCCCAGACTGCAGTTCTTCTATCTGTTGGTTGTATCTACATCACTGTCAGGCTGCAGGAGAGGGCGCTGGCTCAACATTTCAACACCACGAGGTCACTGAGATCAATTTGAACAGAACTTGGTGATAGACTTCTGTGTCTCAAATAGTAGTACCCTTCAGTAGTGCAATGTATAGGGAAATGGGTGTCATTTAAGATTTGCCAAAACACTTCAACCAGCTGTAAAACAAAACAGTGACCTAACCCACTCTATTAAATTAGTCAAAACAGGAACATTTTACATCTGCCTAAAAATGAATAAGGAAATGATCTCAACAGAGAAAAATGTCCTGTGTGCTACCTATATCCCTCCACTAGAATCCCCATACGTGAATGATGACAGCTTCTCCATCCTAGAGGGGGAGATCAACAATTTCCAGGCTCAGTGACATGTACTAGTCTTTGTCGACCTAAATGCCAGAACTGGACAAGAACCTCAGCACACAGGGAGACAAACACATACCTGGAGGCGACCGCATTCACTCCCTCATATGCCCCCCTAGACACAACTACGACAACATAGCCAACAAAAACGGGTCACAACTCCTGCATCTCTGTGGGACACTGGGTATGTACATAGTCAATGGTAGACTTCAAGGGGACTCCTATGGTAGGTACATCTATTGCACATCTCTTGGCAGTAGTACTGTAGAATACTTTATCACTGACCTCAACCCAGAGTCTCTTAGCCAATTCACAGTCAGTTCACTGACACCCCTATCAGATCACAGCAAAATCACTCTACTTGAAAAAAAGCTATGCTCAATCATGAGGCATCAAAGCCAAAGGAACTGAATAATATTAAGAAATGCTATAGATGGAAGGAAAATAGTGTTGAAGTCTACTAAAAACTATTAGGCAACAACAAATTCCATCCCTTCTAGACAATTTCCTGCACAAGAGGTTTCACTGTAATAGTGAAGGTGTAAACTTGTCAGTAGAAAAACTAAACAGTATATTTGTCCTCTCAGCTTCCCTATCAAATATAAAAAATTGCAAGCAGACAATCTAGTAAAATTAACAATGACAAATGGTTAGATGAAGTGTGCAAAAACCTAAGAACGAAATTGACAAACCTATCCAACCAAAAACATAGAGACCCAGAAAACCTGAGCCTACGCCTTCGTTATGGTGAATCACTAAAACAATACAGAAATACACTATGGAAAAGAAGGAACAGCACGTCAGAAATCAGCTCAATGTAATTGAAGAATCCATAGAATCTTACCACTTCTGAGAAAATTGGAAAATGCTAAACAAACGACACAAATAGTTTCTATCCAAAACAGAGATGAATGAATAAAATACTTCTCCAATCTTTTTGGCTCTATAAGAACAAACAGCAAAAACATATACTTGATCAAATACAAATCTTAGAATCCACTATTAAAGACTACCAGAACCCTCTGGATTCTCCTATTACATTGAATGAACTACTGTAACGTTTGTCGTCAGAAGGAGACCAAGACGCAGCGTGGTAAGTGTTCATGATTCTTTATTTACTCAGAACACCAAACAAAATAACAAAATAATAACGAATGTCATATTCTGCAGGCTTCACAGAGCTAACAAAAAACAAGATCCCACAAACACCAAAAGGAGAATGACAACTTATATGTGATCCCCAATCAGAGCCAACGATAAACAACTGCCTCTGATTGGGAACCACACTCGCCAAAAAACAAAGAAATAGAAAACATAGAAATAAAGAAACTAGAATGCCCACCCTAGTCACACCCTGGCCTAGCCAAAATAGAGAATAAAACAGAAAATAGAGAATAAAAGCAATAGAGAATAAAATAATAAATAGAGAATAAAAGCCTCTCTATGGCCAGGAGAGGCTGGGGACCGTCGCTGCAGGTGCCAGACTGGGGACCGTCGCTGGAGGCGCCGGACTGTGGACCGTCGCTGGAGGTGTCGGACCGGGGGCCGTCGCTGCAGGCGCCAGACTGGGGACCGTTGCTGGAGGCTCCGGCCCGGGGGCCGTCGCTGGAGGCTCCGGACCGCAGATCGACGCTGGAGGCTCTGGACCGCGGATCAATGCTGGAGGCTCCATGCCATGGATCATCGCTGGAGGCTCCTTGCCATGGATCATCGCTGGAAGCTCCGTGCCATGGATCATCACTGGAGGCCCCGTGCCATGGATCATCACTGGAGGCTTTGTGCCATGGATCATCACTGGAGGCTTCGTGCCATGGATCATCACTGGAGCTCGGTGAGTGTGGAGAGCTGGCACAGGACGCACTGGGCTATGACGGCGCACTGGAGGCATAGTGCGTAGGGCCAGCGCAGGACACACTGTACCGTGGAGGCACACCGGAGGTCTGGAGCGCAGAGCTGGCATAACTCGTCCTTGCTGGATACCCCCCTTAGCCCGGCAAGTGCGGGGAGCTGGAACAGGCCACACTGGGTTGTCCTGGCGAACTGGGGATACCATGCGTAGAGCTGGCACAGGATAACCTGGGACGAAGAGACGCACCGGAGGCCAGGAGCACTGAGCACGGCAATTGAGGGGAGCTTGCAGAGAGCGCACCGGGCTGTGGTTGTGCACCGAAGGCAAGGTGCGCAGAACCGGATAACACAGTGCTTGACCAGTCATTCTCTCCCCACGGTAAGCACGGGGAGTTGGCTCAGGTCTGCAACCTGCCTTCCCCAATCTCCCCGTGTGCACCCCCAAATTTTATTGGGGGGGGGGGGGGGGGGCTGCCTCAAGTGCTTGCTTCGTTGCCGTGACTCCCTCGCTGCTTCCACCTGTTCCCATGGCCTTCCGGCCAGGATCTCCTCCCACGTCCAGGATCCTTTGCCGTCCAGGATGTCCTCCCATGTCCAGTCCTCCTGACCACGCTGCTTGGTCTGTTTGTGGTGGAATCACATATAAGAAATAAAGAAACTAGAATGCCCACCCTAGTCACACCCTGGCCTAACCAAAATAGAGAATTAAAGCCTCTCTATGGCCAGGGCGTGACAACTACAGGACAAAATACATACCCTCCAACCCAGAAAGGACTGTTGGGTTGACAGTATCCTACATTAAATGATAAAATATACAGACCACAAATTCCAATTAGCTATACTTAAACTCTTTAACATCATCCTCAGCTCTGGCATCTTCCCCAATATTTGGAACCAAGGACTGATCACCCCAATCCACAAAAGTGGAGACAAATTTGACCCTAATAACTACTGGGGGATATGCGTCAACAGCGTCAACAGCAACCTACATTATCATTAACAGCAGATTCATACATTTCCTCAGAGAAAAATGTAAAATTTTTACCAGTTACCATATGACAGACCACGTATTCACCCCTTCACACCTTAATTGACAAACAAAATAAAGGCTTTGTTGATTTCAAAAAAGCTTCCAACTGAATTTGGCATGAGGGTCTGCTTTACAAATTGATGGAAGGTGGTTTTGGGGAAAGACAAAAGACATATAATATCCATGTACACAAACAACAATTGTGCGGTTATAATTTTAAAAACAACACATATTTCTTTCCACAGAGCCGGGGGGTGAGATAGGGATGCAGCCTGAGCCCCACCCTCTACACCATATACAGTGGGACAAAAAAGTATTTAGTCAATTGTGCAAGTTCTTCTCATTTTGTCTGTCATAGTTGAAGTGTATCTATGATGAAAATTACAGGCCTCTCTCATCTTTTTAAGTGGGATAACTTGCACAATGGGTGGCTGACTAAATACTTTCCCCCCCACTGTATATCAACAAATTGGCGAGGGCCCTAGAACAGTCTGCAGCATCCGGCCTCACCCTACTAGAATCTGAAGTTAAATGTCTACTGTTTGCTGATGATCTGGTGCTTCTATCCCCAACCAAGGAGGGCCTACGGCAGCACCTAGATCTTCTGCACAGATTCTGTCAGACCTGGGCCCTGACAGTAAATCTCAGTAAGACAATAATAATGTGTTCCAAAAAAGGTCCAGTTGCCAGGACCACAAAAACTAATTCCATCTAGACACCGTTGCTCTAGAGCACACAAAAAACTATACATACCTCGGCCTAAACATCAGTGCCACAGATAACTTTTACAAAGCTGTGAACGATCTGAGAGACAAGGTAAGAAGGGCCTTCAATGCCATCAAAAGGAACATGAAATTCGACATAACGATTAGGATCTGGCAAAAAATACTTGAATCAGTTATAGAACCCACTGCCCTTGATGGTTGTGAGGTCTGGGGTCTGCTCACCAACCAAGAACTCACAAAATGGGACAAACACCAAATTGAGACTCTGCATGCAGAATTCTGCAAAAATATATTCTGTGTACAATGTAAAACACCAAATAATGCATGCAGAGCTGAATTAGGCCAATACCCGCTAATTATCAAAATCCAGAAAAGGGACGTTAAATTCTACAACCACCTAAAAGGAAACAATTCCCAAACCAGATAGATTAGAATGTAGAGAGTGTCACATTCTGACCTTAGTTCCTTTTTTTATGTCTCTATTTTTGGTTTGGTCAGGGCGTGAGTTGGGGTGGGCATTCTATGTTTTTTGTTCTATGTTTTGTATTTCTGTGTTTGGCCTGGCATGGTTCCCAATCAGAGGCAGCTGTCTATCGTTGTCTCTGATTGAGAACCATACTTAGGTAGCCTGTTCCCACCTGTGTTTGTGGGTAGTTGTTTTCTGTTTTGTGTGTCTACACCTTACAGAACTGTTTTGTTTCGTTCACTCTCTCTCTTTGTTGTTTTTTAGGTTTTTGCAGTGTTCAGTTAATTTATTAAAATTAACATGGACATTTACCACGCTGCGTTTTGGTCTGATCCTTCCTATTCCTCATCCGAGGTGGACAACGATCGTTACAGAGAGAGACAACAAGAGAGTGAGAGCGAGAGACATATTGATGATACTGTAGAGAGACAGAGGCAGATAGATGATACTGTAGAGAGAGAGAGACATATAGATGATACTGCAGAGAGAGAGTCATATAGATGATACTGTAGTGAGAGAGACATATAGATGATACTGTAGAGACAGAGATAAATGATACTGAAGAGAGAGAGTAAGATGATACAGTAGAGAGAGAGATGATACTGTAGAGAGAGAGATGATACAGTAGAGAGAGATGATGATAAAGTAGAGAGAGAGAGATGATACTGCAGAGAGAGAGATGATACTGTAGTGAGAGAGATGATACTGTAGAGAGAGAAACAGATGATACTGTAGAGAGAAAGAGAGAAAGAGAGAGATATATAGATTATACTGTAGAGAGAGATATGATACAGTAGAGAGAGAGAGAGAGATGATACTGTAGAGAGAAAGAGAGAGACATATACAGTTGAAGTCGGAAGTTTACATACACTTAGGTTGGAGTCATTAAAACTCGCTTTTCAACCACTCCACAAATTTCTTGTTGACAAACTATAGTTTAGGCAAGTCGGTTAGGACATCTACTTTGTGCACAAGTAATTTTTCCAACAATTGTTTACAGACAGATTATTTCACTTCTAATTCACTGTATCACATGTCCAGTGGGTCAGATGTTTACATACACTAAGTTGACTGTAACGCTCGTCCTCTTCTTCTGACGAGGAGTAAGAGATATCGGACCAATTTGCGGCGTGGTAAGTGTCCATTTTAATATGTAAAACTGAACACTACAAAATACAAAATAACAAAGTGAAACAAACGAAACAGTCCCGTGTGGCACAAACACTAACACGGAAAATAGTCACCCACAACTCAAAAGTGAAACCAGGCTACCTAAGTATGGTTCTCAATCAGGGACAACGATATACAGCTGCCTCTGATTGAGAACCATACCAGGCCAAACACAGAAATCCCAACTCATAGAAGAAGGAACATAGACAACCCACCCAACTCACGCCCTGACCATACTAAACAAAGACATATCCAAAGGCTGACGGATGGCTCTGGCAGCTCCTGGCTGACGGACGGCTCTGGCAGCTCCTGGCTGACGGACGGCTCTGGCAGCTCCTGGCTGACGGACGGCTCTGGCAGCTCCTGGCTGACGGACGGCTCTGGCAGCTCCTGGCTGACGGGCGACTATGGCAGCTCCTGACTGACGGGCGGCTCTGGCAGCTCCTGACTGACGGGCGACTCTGGCAGCTCAGGACAGACGGGCGACTCTGGCAGCTCAGGACAGACGGGCGACTCTGGCAGCTCAGGACAGACGGGCGACTCTGGCAGCTCAGGACAGACGGGCGACTCTGGCAGCTCAGGACAGACGGGCGACTCTGGCAGCTCAGGACAGACGGGCGACTCTGGCAGCTCAGGACAGACGAGCGACTCTGGCAGCTCAGGACAGACGGGCGACTCTGGAAGCTCAGGACAGACGGGGGACTCTGGCAGCTCAGGACAGACGGGCGACTCTGGCAGCTCAGGACAGACGGGCGACTATGGCAGCTCAGGACAGACGGGCGACTCTGGCAGCTCAGGACAGACGGGCGACTCTGGCAGCTCAGGACAGACGGGCGACTCTGGCAGCTCAGGACAGACGGGCGACTCTGGCAGCTCAGGACAGACGGGAGACTCTGGCAGCTCAGGACAGACGGGAGACTCTGGCAGCTCAGGACAGACGGGAGACTCTGGCAGCTCAGGACAGACGGGAGACTCTGGCAGCTCAGGACAGACGGGAGACTCTGGCAGCTCAGGACAGACGGGAGACTCTGGCAGCGCTGGGTAGGAGGAAGACTCTTTCAGCGCTGGGCAGGAGGAAGACTCTGGCAGCACTGGACAGGCGGGAGCACCTGTATGGAGACGGAGAGACAGCCTGGTGCGGGGGGCTGGTGCGTGGAGGTGGCACCGGATAGACCGGACCGTGAAGGCACACTGGAGGTCTTGAGCACCGAACCTGCTCAACCCTACCTGGCTGAATGCTCCCCGTAGCCAGGCCAGTGCGGCGAGGTGGAATGGGCTGTGCTGGCGAACCGGGGACACCATGCGTAGGGCTGGTGCCATGTACCCCGGCCCGAGAAGACGCACTGGAAACCAGATGCGCTGAGCCGGCTTCATGGCACCTGGCTCGATGCCCACTCTAGCCCGGCCGATACGAGGCGCTGCTATGTACTGCACCGGGCTATGCCTGCGCACCGGGGACACCGTGCGCCTCACAGCATAACACGGTGCCTGCCCGGTCCCTCTCTCTCCATGGTAAGCACAGGGAGTTGGCTCCGGTCTCCTACCTGACTTAGCCACACTCCCCGTGTGCCTCCCCCCAATACATATTTGGGGCTGCCTCTCGGGCTTCCAACCGCGCTGCCGTGCTGCCTCCTCATACCACCGCCTCTCGGCTTTCGCTGCCTCCAGCTCTGCCTTGAGGCGGCGATACTCTCCAGCCTGTGCCCAGGGTCCCTTGCCGTCCAGAATCTCCTCCCATGTCCAGGAGTCCTGAGATCGCTTCTGCTGCACGTTACCACGTTGCTTGGTCCTTTGGTGGTGGGTGATTCTGTAACGCTCGTCCTCTTCTTCTGACGATGAGTAAGAGATATCGGACCAATTTGCAGCATGGTAAGTGTCCATTTTAATATGTAAAACTGAACACTACAAAATACTAAATAACAAAGTGAAACAAACGAAACAGTCCCGTGTGGCACAAACACTAACATGGAAAATAGTCACCCACAACTCAAAAGTGAAACCAGGCTACCTAAGTATGGTTCTGATTGAGAAGCATACCAGGCCAAACAGAGAAATCCCAAATCATAGAAAAAGGAACATAGACAACCCACCCAACTCACGCCCTGATCATACTAAAACAAAGACATAACAAAATAACTAAGGTCAGAACTTGACAGTGCCTTTAAACAGCTTGGAAAATTCCAGAAAATGATGTCATGGCGTTAGAACTTCTGATAGGCTAATTGACATCATTTGAGTCAATTGGAGGTGCACCTGTGGATGTATTTCAACTCCTACCTTCAAACTCAGTGCCTCTTTGGGAGAATCAAAAGAAATCAGCCATGACCTAAAACATTTTTTTTGTAGACCTCCACAAGTCTGGTTCATCCTTGGGAGCAATTTCCAAACGCCTGAAGGTACCACGTTCATCTATACAAACAATAGTACGCAAGTATAAACACCATGAGACCACACAGCCATCATACCGCTCAGGAAGGAGACGCATTCTGTCTCCTAGAGGAACATACTCTGGTGTGAAAAGTGCAACTCAATCCAAGAACAGCAGCAAAGGACCTTGTGAAGATGCTGGAGGAAACAGGTACAAAAGTATCTATAGCCACAGAAAAACGAGACCTATATTGACATAACCTACGGTTTGCAACCGCACATGGGGACAAAGATGGTACTTTTTGGAGAAATATCCTCTGGTCTGATGAAAGAAAATATAACTGTTTGGCCATAATGACCATCGCTATGTTTGGAAGAAAAAGGGGGAGACTTGCAAGCTGAAGAACACCATCTCAACCGTGAAGGGGGTGGCAGCATCATGTTGTGGGGTTGCTTTGCTGCAGGAGGGGCTGGAGCACTTCACAAAATAGATGGCATCATGAGGAGGAAAATGATGTGGATATATTGAAGCAACATCTCAAGACATCAGTCAGGAAGTTAAAGCTTGGTCGTAAATGGGTCTTCCAAATGGACAATGACCCCAAGCATACTTCCAAAGTTGTGGCAAAATGGCTTAAGGACAATAGAGTCAAGGTATTGGAGTGGCCATGACAAGCCCTGACCTTGGGCAGAACTGACCTTGGGCAGAACGGAAAAGGAGTGTGTGAGTGTCTGAGCAAGGAGGCCTACAAATCTGACTCAGTTACACCAGCTGTGTCAGGAGGAATGGGCCAAAATTCACCCAACTTATTGTGGGAAGCTTGTGGAAAGCTACCCAAGCTACTTGTTTGACCTAAGTTAAACCATTTAAAGTCAATGCTACCAAATACTAATTGAGTGTATGTAAACTTCTGACTCACTGGGAATGTGATGAAAGAAATAAAAGCTGAAATAATCATTCTCTCTACTATTATTTCACATTCTTAAAATAAAGTGGTGATCCTAACTGGCCTAAGACAGGACATTTTTACTAGGATTAAATGTCAGGAGTTGTGAAAAACGGAGTTTAAATGTATTTGGCTAAGGTGTATGTAAACTTCTGACTTCAACTGTAGATGATACTAGAGTATCACTTTTGTATAATATCTACTTGCTTTGGCAATGTTAACATGTGTTTCCCATACAAATAAAGCCCCTTGAATTTAATTGAATTGAGATGCAGATAGATTATACTGTAGAGAGGGAGAGAGATGGTACTGTAGAGAGAGAGAGAGAGATGATACAGTAGAGAGAGAGATATGATACAGTAGAGAGGGAGATGATACTGTAGAGAGAGAGATGATACTGTAGAGAGAGAGAGATGATACTGTAGAGAGAGAGAGATGATACTGTAGAGAGAGAAATGATACTGTAGAGAGAGAGAGAGATGATACAGTAGAGTGAGAGAGTGATACAGTAGAGAGAGAGAGAGATAATACAGTAGAGAGAGAGATGATACTATAGAGAGAGATGGTACTGTAGAGTTAGAGAGAGATGATACTGTAGAGAGAGAGAGAGATGATACAGTAGAGAGAGAGAGAGAGAGAGATGATACTGTAGAGAGAGATGATACTGTAGAGTTAGAGAGAGATGATACAGTAGAGAGAGAGAGAGATGGTACTGTAGAGAGAGAGATGGTACTGTAGAGAGAGAGAGGTGATACTGTAGAGAGAGAGCTGATACTGTAGAGAGAGAGAAGATACTGTAGAGAGTGAGAGAGAGATGATACTGCAGAGAGAGAGAGATGATACTGTAGATAGAGAGAGAGATGATACTGTAGAGAGAGAGATATGATACTGTAGAGAGAGAGAGATGATACTGTAGAGAGATAGATTATACTGTAGAGAGAGAGAGATGATACTGTAGAGAGAGATGATACTGTAGAGAGAGATGATACTGTAGAGAGAGAGAGAGATGATACAGTAGAGTGAGAGAGTGATACAGTAGAGAGAGAGAGAGATAATACAGTAGAGAGAGAGATGATACTATAGAGAGAGATGGTACTGTAGGAAGAAAGAGAGATGATACTGTAGAGAGAGAGAGAGATGATACAGTAGAGAGAGAGAGAGAGGTGATACTGTAGAGAGAGATGATACTGTAGAGTTAGAGAGAGATGATATTATAGAGAGAGATGGTACTGTAGGGAGAAAGAGAGATGATACTGTAGAGAGAGAGAGAGATGATACAGTAGAAAGAGAGAGAGAGATGATACTGTAGAGATAGAGATGATACTGTAGAGTTAGAGAGAGATGATACAGTAGAGAGAGAGAGAGATGATACTGTAGAGAGAGAGAGAGAGATTATACTGTAGAGAGAGAGAGAGATGATACTGTAGAGAGAGAGAGAGAGAGAGAGAGAGATGGTACTGTAGAGAGAGAGATATGTTTCCCAATAAATCACTTGAATTGAATTGAGATATGATAACGTAGAGAGAGATGATACTGTAGAGAGAGAGGTTACAGTAGAGAGAGAGAAAGAGAGAGAGGCAGAGAGATGATACTGTAGAGAGAGAGAAAGAGAGAGAGAGGCGGCAAAGAGATGATACTGTAGTGAGAAAGCAAAAGAGAGTTAGAGGCAGAGAGATGATACTGAGGAGAGAGAGATGTTACAGTAGAGAGCGACAGAGACAGATGATACTGTGGAGAGAGAGAGAAAGAGAGAGAGAGAGAGGCATAGTGATGATATTGTAGAGAAAGAGAGAGATAGGCAGAGCTCATACTGAAGAGAGACATATGTTACAGTAGAGAGAGAGTCAGAGATGATTCTGTAGCGAGAGAGAAAGAGAGAGATGCAGAGATAATACTGTAGAGAGAGAGAGGCAGAGTGATGATACTGTAGAGGGAGAGATAGAGAGAGTGAGAGGGAGAGAGAGAGTACTATAGAGCATCAGTGACAGATGACTCTGACCTCAGCTGTGTTCTATACAAACCCTCTGGTGGTTGGGGTGGGCTGGAGAAATACAAGGTGAACCTACAGGGTCAGTAAGTGGATGTATTCATTATCCTGGGGTGTAGGGTGTAGGGTATGGAGTGTGGTGCTTAGGGTGTGTGTGGCTGCAGGACTGCACCTATGTCATAGCCCAATGGAGAGGATGACAGTGACCTGTGGGTTGAAAGCAGCGTGGGAGGTGGGGACAGGGGATGACAAGGGGTAGGAGAGAGACAGGAGGGAGGTGGGGAGAGGAGGGAGGTGCAAGACCGCAGGGTAGGATAGGAGATATTGAGAGAGATGGGACTGAGAGTCTGACAGGACCAGTGGGACTTTACTGTGGAAGTGTGCTCTCTTGAGAAGACAGTCCCTGTTTCCTTGAGTTCATCCCTGTGTTGTCTCTTGGGACTTTGCTCTTGGTTGTTACTGGAGGATGCAGTATGGTTCTCTCCGCTATGTAACCACAAGCGCAGCTCATTATTTTTATGAACATGTTGAGGGAATTTACTGCAATATGAATTCAGGCCAACTTCTATAAAGTACCTTTGCCTTCTGTTATTCACAGAGTGACACAAAGCCAACTACACACAGTCCCGAGATGACATCAGACAAACAGAATCAAACCAACAACCGTCCAGATCCCTTCAATGTTTAATGTATTCTCTCTGATGTTGTGCCTTGTGTTTCTCCCATGCCCCCACAGCTCTGCACATCACAGCTCCACGCTAGAAAAGACAGGATATGAGCGCTAGCTAGTCTCCTTCAGAAGGCCTCTATTCTAGACCATTCCAGACCTGTTCTCAGAATTGAAGGCTTTTTTAAATTTTTTACTTTGAGTCCAGGTAGATCCCTCTGTGAAAAGGGTTCTTTCTACATGGAACACAAAGGGGTTTTACCTGGAACCAAAAAGGGTTCTCCAAAGGGTTCTTCTATGGGGACAGCCGAATAAAACTTTTAGATTCTAAATATATATATTTTTTTCTAAGAGTGTATACAACTAGGGCCCAGAGTTTTTCCTGGTCAGTTGACATGGTCAGGGAAAACTCAGGGATCCTATTAATGGTACATGACAAAAGCTTCTTCAGATGGCTGAAAATGAAGTGGCCAAATGGAGGATTCGATTATAGTAGATTAATCACTGTCCTCCCATCCACCCAAGTTTCTTACAGAAAAACGAAAAATAAATATATGGCATTACAAACATTAGAACACAAATTCTCATTGTCTAATTCATGTGTCCTACAGCGCCAAGCTGGTGGCAACTAACACCTCCATGCCCAGGTCTCGTGGTCTCCTCAGCCTCTCCATGGATCCCTCCTCTCAGAGTTCATCTGTGACGGCCGTGCCAAAGGCATGCTGGGAAATAAGAGGCAGAGTCATTAAGGCTGTGTGGAGCAGCAGGAGTCCACTGTGTAGCATATGTCTATGTTACTACATACAGGTAGTCCTACATAGCTGATACACAGGTCGATACATGCTGATAGCTATCCCACACGTGTGTGGCTCATGTGTTTCACAAGATAAACACTAGACAGCATAGAAAAACACACATGCACATCATATTATAATGAAAGCATATATAGCATTCCTCCTTAGCATTAAATACCTTTTACGGAAATCTCCCTGGGATTATGGGCCTCCTATTCATAAGAGCCTGTTTGACTGCATATGATACCAGCTGACTACAGTCTAAATGGGGACTCTCCAGAGAGCTGCTGTGGCTGGAGCTGGTACAGCAACACTGGCAGTCAATGACAGGACTGGACGCCGAGGTAACATGATGGCCAGGCTGCCTGTGTCCACTCCCTTTGTTTTCATAGGACAGCTTTTCGGACTCTAGTCTGGGTACTTGAGTCCAGTGTGTCCAGTAGAGCTTTTGAAATAGTTTAATAGAGCTTCTTATGACATAATCTCCAACACAGAAACAGATGTGCCACAGTTCAGATAGGCAGGTCCTGTACCTGAAAGGCTCGGCCACATGCTGTCAGTTTGAAGTGCTGCCTTAAAGGTCTGGCTTCCTAACAATCAGAAAGCTATTCAATCTGAAAGTGTTGCCAAATAATACATTTCATTATTTAACTGGATGAGCCTGTAGTACATTTAATGACAATGTTAAGCTAATGGACAAATATTGACCGGGTCTAACTCTAGACGTTTAACAATGATTATCCCTAACCACACACATGCGTGTGCACACACGAACGCAAGCACATACACAACTCATCAATCACTGTGACGCCCCTTCTCTGTGCCAAACATAATGGGTTAGTGCCTTCAATCCATTAAACCATTGATTGGAATCATATTTAGTAGCAGGGTGGTAGCAGGGAGAGCTGCAGAATGATGTGTTAAGTCCCTGGTATGCTCCAGATATAGGGTTGACGTGCTTGTTCTTAATGAAATCACACCATGCCACAGAGCCAGAAGATGAGGCCTTTTATTTGGGGATCAGGTGTGTGGAACTGCAGATGACGCGTAGAGAGAGAGGCTGGGCTGCCTGTCACTTGTGTGTGCTTTGATTAGATATAGTTGTTGCCAGGGGCGCCCATTTTCACTGGGGACGGGGACGGGGGACGGGGACAGGACGGGACGGGACGGGGGGGGGGGGTCGGGACATGTCTGAAATTGCATTTTTGTCCCCCCCCCCCCCCAGTTTTAACATAGGAATGTGATACAAAACAAAGAAACAGTGTGCTTTTGCATATAGTTGTGCTGTACTGCTCTGTTGACTACTGAGTAATTAGATATAGTTGTGCTGTACTGCACTGTTGACTACTGAATAATTAGATATAGTTGTGCTGTACTGCACTGTTGACTACTGAGTAATTAGATATAGTTGTGCTGTACTGCACTGTTGACTACTGAATAATTAGATATAGTTGTGCTGTACTGCACTGTTGACTACTGAATAATTAGATATAGTTGTGCTGTACTGCACTGTTGACTACTGAATAATTAGATATAGTTGTGCTGTACGTCTCTGTTGACTACTGAATAATTAGATATAGTTGTGCTGTACTGCACTGTTGACTACTGAATAATTAGATATAGTTGTGCTGTACTGCTCTGTTGACTACTGAGTAATTAGATATCGTTGTGCTGTACTGCTCTGTTGACTACTGAATAATTAGATATAGTTGTGCTGTACTGCTCTGTTGACTACTGAATAATTAGATATAGTTGTGCTGTACTGCACTGTTGACTACTGAATAATTAGATATAGTTGTGCTGTAATGCACTGTTGACTACTGAATAATTAGATATAGTTGTGCTGTACGTCTCTGTTGACTACTGAATAATTAGATATAGTTGTGCTGTACTGCACTGTTGACTACTGAATAATTAGATATAGTTGTGCTGTACGTCTCTGTTGACTACTGAGTAATTAGATATAGTTGTGCTGTACTGCACTGTTGACTACTGAATAATTAGATATAGTTGTGCTGTACGTCTCTGTTGACTACTGAGTAATTAGATATAGTTGTGCTGTACTGCTCTGTTGACTACTGAATAATTAGATATAGTTGTGCTGTACGTCTCTGTTGACTACTGAGTAATTAGATATAGTTGTGCTGTACTGCACTGTTGACTACTGAGTAATTAGATATAGTTGTGCTGTACTGCACTGTTGACTACTGAATAATTAGATATAGTTGTGCTGTACTGCACTGTTGACTACTGACGAATTAGATATAGTTGTGCTGTACTGCACTGTTGACTACTGAATAATTAGATATAGTTGTGCTGTACGTCTCTGTTGACTACTGAGTAATTAGATATAGTTGTGCTGTACTGCACTGTTGACTACTGAATAATTAGATATAGTTGTGCTGTACTGCACTGTTGACTACTGAGTAATTAGATATAGTTGTGCTGTACGTCTCTGTTGACTACTGAATAATTAGATATAGTTGTGCTGTACTTCACTGTTGACTACTGAATAATTAGATATAGTTGTGCTGTACTGCACTGTTGACTACTGAATAATTAGATATCGTTGTGCTGTACTGCACTGTTGACTACTGAGTAATTAGATATAGTTGTGCTGTACGTCTCTGTTGACTACTGAGTAATTAGATATAGTTGTGCTGTACTGCACTGTTGACTACTGAATAATTAGATATCGTTGTGCTGTACGTCTCTGTTGACTACTGAGTAATTAGATATCGTTGTGCTGTACTGCACTGTTGACTACTGAATAATTAGATATCGTTGTGCTGTAATGCACTGTTGACTACTGAATAATTAGATATAGTTGTGCTGTACTGCACTGTTGACTACTGAATAATTAGATATAGTTGTGCTGTACTGCACTGTTGACTACTGAGTAATTAGATATCGTTGTGCTGTACTGCACTGTTGACTACTGAATAATTAGATATCGTTGTGCTGTAATGCACTGTTGACTACTGAATAATTAGATATAGTTGTGCTGTACTGCACTGTTGACTACTGAATAATTAGATATAGTTGTGCTGTACTGCACTGTTGACTACTGAATAATTAGATATAGTTGTGCTGTACTGCACTGTTGACTACTGAATAATTAGATATCGTTGTGCTGTACTGCACTGTTGACTACTGAATAATTAGATATCGTTGTGCTGTAATGCACTGTTGACTACTGAATAATTAGATATAGTTGTGCTGTACTGCACTGTTGACTACTGAATAATTAGATATAGTTGTGCTGTACGTCTCTGTTGACTACTGAATAATTAGATATCGTTGTGCTGTACGTCTCTGTTGACTACTGAATAATTAGATATAGTTGTGCTGTACGTCTCTGTTGACTACTGAATAATTAGATATAGTTGTGCTGTACGTCTCTGTTGACTACTGAATAATTAGATATAGTTGTGCTGTACGTCTCTGTTGACTACTGAATAATTAGATATCGTTGTGCTGTACGTCTCTGTTGACTACTGAATAATTAGATATCGTTGTGCTGTACGTCTCTGTTGACTACTGAATAATTAGATATAGTTGTGCTGTACGTCTCTGTTGACTACTGAATAATTAGATATAGTTGTGCTGTACTTCACTGTTGACTACTGAATAATTAGATATAGTTGTGCTGTACTGCTCTGTTGACTACTGAGTAATTAGATATAGTTGTGCTGTACGTCTCTGTTGACTACTGAATAATTAGATATAGTTGTGCTGTACGTCTCTGTTGACTGCTGAGTAATTAGATATAGTTGTGCTGTAATGCTCTGTTGACTACTGAATAATTAGATATAGTTGTGCTGTACGTCTCTGTTGACTACTGAGTAATTAGATATAGTTGTGCTGTAATGCTCTGTTGACTACTGAATAATTAGATATAGTTGTGCTGTACGTCTCTGTTGACTACTGAGTAATTAGATATAGTTGTGCTGTAATGCACTGTTGACTACTGAATAATTAGATATAGTTGTGCTGTACTGCACTGTTGACTACTGAATAATTAGATATAGTTGTGCTGTACGTCTCTGTTGACTACTGAATAATTAGATATAGTTGTGCTGTACGTCTCTGTTGACTACTGAATAATTAGATATAGTTGTGCTGTACGTCTCTGTTGACTACTGAATAATTAGATATCGTTGTGCTGTACGTCTCTGTTGACTACTGAATAATTAGATATCGTTGTGCTGTACGTCTCTGTTGACTACTGAATAATTAGATATAGTTGTGCTGTACGTCTCTGTTGACTACTGAATAATTAGATATAGTTGTGCTGTACTTCACTGTTGACTACTGAATAATTAGATATAGTTGTGCTGTACTGCTCTGTTGACTACTGAGTAATTAGATATAGTTGTGCTGTACGTCTCTGTTGACTACTGAATAATTAGATATAGTTGTGCTGTACGTCTCTGTTGACTGCTGAGTAATTAGATATAGTTGTGCTGTAATGCTCTGTTGACTACTGAATAATTAGATATAGTTGTGCTGTACGTCTCTGTTGACTACTGAGTAATTAGATATAGTTGTGCTGTAATGCTCTGTTGACTACTGAATAATTAGATATAGTTGTGCTGTACGTCTCTGTTGACTACTGAGTAATTAGATATAGTTGTGCTGTAATGCACTGTTGACTACTGAATAATTAGATATAGTTGTGCTGTACTGCACTGTTGACTACTGAATAATTAGATATAGTTGTGCTGTACGTCTCTGTTGACTACTGAATAATTAGATATCGTTGTGCTGTACGTCTCTGTTGACTACTGAATAATTAGATATAGTTGTGCTGTACGTCTCTGTTGACTACTGAATAATTAGATATAGTTGTGCTGTACGTCTCTGTTGACTACTGAATAATTAGATATAGTTGTGCTGTACGTCTCTGTTGACTACTGAATAATTAGATATCGTTGTGCTGTACGTCTCTGTTGACTACTGAATAATTAGATATCGTTGTGCTGTACTGCACTGTTGACTACTGAATAATTAGATATAGTTGTGCTGTACTGCACTGTTGACTACTGAATAATTAGATATAGTTGTGCTGTACGTCTCTGTTGACTACTGAGTAATTAGATATAGTTGTGCTGTAATGCTCTGTTGACTACTGAATAATTAGATATAGTTGTGCTGTACGTCTCTGTTGACTACTGAATAATTAGATATCGTTGTAGTAGTTTTTTTTAGATGTAGTAGTTTTTGACTATGATTATGACTTTTCAAATCACCCAGTATTGCTATCTGCAGCGTTAGCTCTAGGTAAATGTCGCAATTCTTCAACCATTCCTGGACCTGTGACAAAGAATTAGCTACATATGGACAGTACCAAAATAAATAATCTAATGACTGCCTCCTTGCAGCAAAATCTGCAGAGCTGGGAAGATTGTATCCCCCATATATATAACGTTCTATTGGTTGCAATCATTTTGTATAATCATGTAAATTGAAAAATTAAAAGTTTTGAATCTAGCGTTGTTTTGCGAGTCAATTTATAAACCATGTGCCATGGAATGGGTACATCGAACATCTCTTCCCAACTATTTTGCAATTTATATGGCACAGCTGTCAGTTTTTTGGTCCTTAAATGAACTGGTATATATTTTATTTATCACAATTTTCTTTAACCAATTTTGGTCTTTAATGCAGGGCAGACAGACAAGTTCCTTACTTTTTCCCCCTTCCACTTGCCTCTTCCATTTTTCTGGTAATGCCGCAGTTAGTTGGTTGTAAGTTTGGGTAGAGCAGACATTTCCATATGTCTGTGTTAGCTGCTTGTTTGACACAACTCCACCAGTCCTATTTGTGATATAATTTACAAAGATTATACTTTTTTCTTTTTTGTAAATATTTTTTTTTAATCAATTAATATATTTGAGTTTAACCACAATATTTGTTGTATTATTTGTTCTGTCTTTTCAGGTGTTTTAAACTGAAATTGTAACCAACTTTCTATTGCTTATTTAAAAAATAACTATATTTTGGAGATTATTTTGTTTTCAAATAACTGAGTGGTTGTAATCTGAATAAAGGGGAAAATGCCATTTAGAATTTTTTAACATTTTATTTAACATTTATTTAACTAGGCAAGTCAGTTAATAACAAATTCTTATTTACAATGACGGCCTGCCGGGGAACAGTGGGGGGAGACATTCTTACTCATTTACGAGAGAACCATTTAGGATTTAAGTATAACTTTTGTATGACTGATACCTTTAGTGAGTAATTAGATATAGTTGTGCTGTACTGCTCTGACTACTGACGAATTAGATATAGTTGTGCTGTACTGCTCTGTTGACTACTGACGAATTAGATATAGTTGTGCTGTACTGCTCTGTTGACTACTGACGAATTAGATATAGTTGTGCTGTACTGCTCTGACTACTGACGAATTAGATATAGTTGTGCTGTACTGCTCTGTTGACTACTGAATAATTAGATATAGTTATGCTGTACTGCTCTGTTGACTACTGAGTAATTAGATATAGTTGTGCTGTACTGCTCTGTTGACTACTGAATAATTAGATATAGTTGTGCTGTACTGCTCTGTTGACTACTGAGTAATTAGATATAGTTGTGCTGTACTGCACTGTTGACTACTGAATAATTAGATATAGTTATGCTGTACTGCTCTGTTGACTACTGAATAATTAGATATAGTTGTGCTGTACTGCTCTGTTGACTACTGAGTAATTAGATATAGTTGTGCTGTACTGCACTGTTGACTACTGAATAATTAGATATCGTTGTGCTGTACTGCTCTGTTGACTACTGAGTAATTAGATATAGTTGTGCTGTACTGCACTGTTGACTACTGAATAATTAGATATAGTTGTGCTGTACGTCTCTGTTGACTACTGAATAATTAGATATCGTTGTGCTGTACTGCACTGTTGACTACTGAATAATTAGATATAGTTGTGCTGTACGTCTCTGTTGACTACTGAATAATTAGATATCGTTGTGCTGTACTGCACTGTTGACTACTGAGTAATTAGATATAGTTGTGCTGTACGTCTCTGTTGACTACTGAATAATTAGATATAGTTGTGCTGTACGTCTCTGTTGACTACTGAATAATTAGATATCGTTGTGCTGTACGTCTCTGTTGACTACTGAATAATTAGATATCGTTGTGCTGTACTGCACTGTTGACTACTGAATAATTAGATATAGTTGTGCTGTACGTCTCTGTTGACTACTGAATAATTAGATATAGTTGTGCTGTACTGCACTGTTGACTACTGAGTAATTAGATATAGTTGTGCTGTACGTCTCTGTTGACTACTGAATAATTAGATATAGTTGTGCTGTACTGCTCTGTTGACTACTGAGTAATTAGATATAGTTGTGCTGTACGTCTCTGTTGACTACTGAATAATTAGATATAGTTGTGCTGTACTGCACTGTTGACTACTGAATAATTAGATATAGTTGTGCTGTACGTCTCTGTTGACTACTGAATAATTAGATATAGTTGTGCTGTACTGCTCTGTTGACTACTGAGTAATTAGATATAGTTGTGCTGTACTGCACTGTTGACTACTGAATAATTAGATATAGTTGTGCTGTACTGCTCTGTTGACTACTGAATAATTAGATATCGTTGTGCTGTACTGCTCTGTTGACTACTGAGTAATTAGATATAGTTGTGCTGTACTGCTCTGACTACTGACGAATTAGATATAGTTGTGCTGTACTGCACTGTTGACTACTGAGTAATTAGATATACAGTAGTTGTGCTGTACTGCTCTGACTATTGAGTAATTAGATATAGTTGTGCTGTACTGTTCTGTTGACTACTGAGTGGTTAGATACATATGTGTACTGCAGCAGAGTAATACTGCACCCCCTATTTTTAGTCTTAGTGACTTGCGTGTCTTAGGTCTTCAGTCATTAAGTAAAGTCAATCTACACAAATCTGGTCACATGCTCAGGGAAAACTCTAGAACTAGGCTTTAGTCATCAAGCTTTAGTCATCAGACACCAAAATCTCCCTCACTTCATAGTGACTTATCTTTGTTCAAAAATAAGAATATTGTGAGTCATTGTGCCTTTATGTGAGCACAACTTTTGCTCGAGGCAGGGTTGACACAGACAGACGGCTCCCATGACTTCCAGATGTTTATCCCAGCCAGCCCATCCGTCTCTCCCTACGTCTCCCTACCGTCTCTCCTCTGTCCCCTCACAAGTAATGGATGGATGCGCTGCTCTGATTCACTGAGAAAATAATGTCAGAGCTACTAAACCTGAACCACACCAAACGTTCTGTGAGACGATGATGCAAAGCCATTTCTTACTCAATTCACTCCCCTTTTAAGAGCTCGTAAATCAACTCATCATGAGTCTAAGAACACATAAAGGCCCGTCTCATGACTGTATCCAGCTTCCAAAACAGTGGTTTAAAGTTATTGCTGAGATAATAGCGACAGAGAGGATGCCTGCCTTTTTACGGGCTCCTAACCAACTGTGCAGTTTTTTCACATTGTTTGTAACTTATTGTGTACGTAATGTTGCTGCTACCGTCTCTTATGACCGAAAAGAGCTGGATATCAGAACAGCGATTACTCATCTAAAACTGGACAAAGATTTTTTATTTAATGAGTCCGACGCGAAAGATATACTGCTTCTTCGAGACCAGGCCCAAATCCCCGTCATTCGCGTGAAGAAAAGACAGAAATACAGGGGCTGAGATCAGGGTGCCTTGTGAGAATTCATCTGCGAGTGGGTAACCCGCCCTTCCCGCTCCCTTTTTACTCTTTTGTTCCTCGCTTTAATCTCTGAAGCATTCTTTCCATCTGCGCTGCTACAGTACTAACACACCCTGTCACTCCACCATACACCCAAGCCCTGCATCTTGACACCACTCAGTAGAAACACACCCATCACACACACCCCAACCTCCAGCTGCAGATGCAGCCGTGTGTACTGCACATGGCACAGATGCCTCAGCCCTCTAATCTGGAACATGGCTTTGGTTAACTATAATCATCAGAGACTACACTAGTGGATCTCTCCAGAGGGGCTGTGGCGGGAATAGGCAGGAACAGCTGCTGGCCCCTGCATTTCCATCACTATTACTAATAATAAGATGAGGCTAATGTGGAGAAAGGAGACTGAGGAGAAATCAGAGCAGAAATTCTGAGGAGGCCTAGAGGAATTCAGGTTCTGATGGAAGTGGTGAGAGTAGGCGATATGTCCTGCGGCCTCATTTATAGCTGTTGTATACATTTTACACTAAATTTCTGTGTGTGTTATTTCTGAAAAGTATCAACATTAAAAGAGTATCTAATGGTTGGATAGTTTTCATCCGAGCCACTGGCTTAATCCTATTCTTTAACTTTTATTTTTGGTTTAGTTGGAGATGTGAATCCGTCAAATAATTAGTTAACTTGTCGACAAGTTAATAGGCTATTTACTGTACTGCAAAAGTTATATTGAATTGCGTTTGGTTGTCAACGCAATCAAATATCAACTTTAACGTGCACGCTAAGAACCAGGAAGCAAGTACAGGGAGTGAATTTAATAAATAACGGAACATGGAACAAAAGAAGATAAAACACAAAACACATAAACAGAGTCAACATCTTGGGAAAGAACCAAAGGGAGTGACAGATATATGGGAAGTAATCTGGAAGGTGATGGAGTCCAGGTGAGTCTCATGAAGCGCAGGTGCGCGTGACTATGGTTGCAGGTGTGCGTAATAATGAATAAACTGGCGATGTGGAGCGCCGGAGAGGGGGAGTAGAGTAGACGAGCCGGCTGAGGCGGGGGAACCTGACGTGCCGGCTGAGGCATGGGAGCCTGACGGGCCAGCTGAGGCATGGGAGCCTGACGGGCCGGCTGAGGCATGGGAGCCTGACGGGCCGGCTGAGGCACGGAAGCCTGACGAGCCAACTGAGGCATGGAAGCCTGACGAGCCAGCTGAGGCATGGAAGCCTGACGAGCCAGCTGAGGCATGGAAGCCTGACGAGCCAGCTGAGGCATCCCTGGTTGCTTCGGCAGCCACCCTTGGACCCGACGTCACCAGTAAAAAAAAAAAAAAATGTATCCCTGTTGCTTCCCTTTGGCGGGGTGTTATTCTGAGGCATCCCTGGTTGCTTCGGCAACCGCCCTTGGTGGTGTCGAGAGCCGGAGATGGGGAGTATTTCAAGGAGATGTATATTTTGTGCCACTGACTTAGTCTGACTTTAATTTCAGTTCGTCTACAAATGTATAATTGATATGTTGGATTCACGTCTCCATCTCAACCAAGAATCAAAGTTAAAGAATCAAATCAAACTAAATCAAATTGAACTTTAGGCTAAATGCATTTTAATGTAGACCGCTTGTATGGCATCGTGTGGGTGAGAGGTTTGCTGGGATACCATGAGAAGATCCTGAGGCCCATTTTAGTGCCATTCATCCACTGCGGTCACCTCATGTATCAGCATGATAATGCACAGCCACATGCCACAATGATCTATACACAATTCCTGGAAGCTGAAAATGTCCCAGTTCTTCCATGGCCTGCACAGCATGCTGTGTCGCGCTGGATGAGGCAAATGGTGGTCACACCAGATACTGACGGGTTTTCTGATCCACGCCCCTACCATTTCTTAAAAAGGCATATGTGACCAACAGATGCATATCTTTATTCCCAGTCATGTGAAATCCATAGATCAGAGACAAATGAATTATTTATTTTGATTGACTGATCTCCTTATATGAATTCTAACTCAATAAAATCTTTGAAATTGTTGCGTGTTGCGTTTATATTTTTGTTCAGTGTATGTAGGCCTAAGTAGTGTCATTGATGATTATGGTTACATTTCATATACTCTGTTAATATGTAGTGATTTAAGAGATCTTTTAATAATCATTCTCACAATAACCCCTTATTCAGTGACAAATATCAAATCTAAGCAGGGCTGGGCTTGGAATTAGGCCAAGACAGCACATCTAAATGAAAAAGCAGTGGCGCATTTGATGACAAGTCTTTGGAGGTGCAGAATGTTGTTTTTGCGGTGACATTTGCTGTATCTGACAATTATGTTTATAAATGAAATATTGTCTTCTCAATAAATTTGACATTACGGTATTTAGAGGTAGCCGACAAATGCAAATGTCAATGGAAAAGGTGAACCGTCTGTTCTACCGTTTGGATTGGATAAAGCTAAATTCTTGAAATAGCTTATCTATTTACTATTGTGAAGTGAGTCCAGTTAAATGAGAGATGAGATGCATGGTAGCCTATCCTAACTTGCTGTTGGCCTATAGGCTATTTCGCAAGTATGAAACCATCACAGTCAGAAAAGTTGATTAATTTTTTCTGCAATGATCATGGAAATGAAATAAGTGATAGGAAATGGATGATTTTTTTCTAATTATTTTAGAATGCGAAGATAAAATGTGTAGATTTTTGCTCTTCTCAAACCTTGTGGTAGGACATTATCACCTCAAGTTATGTTTTTATAAATGCCAACTTTTCCGTGAAAATTTGCGCACGTTTGTTTTGGGGCATATTTTGTGTGTATGCAATGTTTCTAAATGAGGCCCCTGTTGGGAGTTCTGTAGAAGGGTTAGCACTTTGACTGTAATGTATCAAAAGTGCTTCACAGCACAAATTAAGTTGTTATTACTGGAACGTTATTATATGGTCTCTTGTAGGCTACGTACAGGTTCGACAGTAGTAGCCAAATGGATGCAATTTTTTCTAAATTGATTCACTGTAGTTATGCTCATAACACACCACACGTTTTTGATTTAAATCTGATATGTCCACTTGTTTGCCATGTTCCACGGTTTACCCTGGGACTGCTTTCATATAGGTGGCTAGCTGTAGGTGATAACAGAGGCTTAGTAAAGAAACCTATATTCATGAATCTTGCCCATGGAGTGATAGCAGTCAGCCATGGCTATTCAACACAGGTTTGATTGAGTTATTCTATACAGTCAGTTAACATAAGTGGGTTAATGTAAGTGAAAGCACTTTGAAATCAAGGTCACACAGCACGGATTTCATGCTTATTGTGTGTGTGTGTGTGTGTGTGTGTGTGTGTGTGTGTGTGTGTGTGTGTGTGTGTGCGTGCGAGGGAGAGAGAGAACGAGAACGAGAGACAGAGAGAGATTTTGTCAATGTGTGGTGTGAGTGGGTAGAGGTCGTCTGGGTAATCCATGGCTTGTTGCACATTACTAGCTCCCTATTCATGGGGCCTATTGATCGCCTGGAGAACATCTGTACAAGCAGTGGGACTTCAGACTACATAGGCTTGGGATCAACATCTTGATGCAACACATATCCAACATTTGTAAATGTTGCCTTCCTGTGTAAATGTTGCTCTCAGTGTCATGACAGCATACTGTGATTGAACCATGAAGCATGGAGCATTACACGATTCTGTACCATGTTACTCCAGTTTGGTTCTTATGTGTCATTTTGTGGGTATTTGGAGTTCAGAGTTACTTCCATAGCAGAGTTTAGGACTTCATACTCTAACCCTTGGCTTGGGCAGCAGGTCCTAGACAACACCACAGAGGGATGAGGGAGGGGAGTGTTCTACAGTGGTTCCTCCTTTAAAAGTTGTGTCATACTGCGGCACACCTTGCGTGCTGCTGCAGCATTCTGTGACACATCATTTAATTCTCAGCCAATTTTTCTGTTACTGCAAGTTATTGCTAGTTTGACCATCAGAGGGCATCTTGAGAAGCATTTGAAAGTCTTCCATATTGCAGACACGCGGGAGACTGGGGTTCAATCCCCGAACGGGGAGGAAGGATTGGCCTGTCCTTGTCAATAAGAATGAGTTCTTAACTGGTTCCATATGTGTTATTTCATAGTTGTGATATCTTCACTATTATTCTACAATGTAGAAAATAGTGAAAATATAGAAAAATCCTGGAATGACTAGCTGTGTCCAAACTTTTGACTAGTACTTGCTTAATTAATTTGATTAACATTATGGTTCCTATTCCATGAAAAACTAAAACCCCTCTGGGTTTCTTTTAGGATGGAATGGAAAATATGGCGCTGTACAATGTGACGGTTGGCAGTACAGTACTGGGCTATTTTGCTAAAGAATCCCTGTGTCGTGTGGACGGGAGACCGGGGTTCAATCACCCAACGGGGAGGAAGGAGTAGGCTGTCCTTGTAAATAAGAATGAGTTCCTAACTGGTTCTATATGTGTTATTTCATAGTTGTGACATCTTCACTATTATTCTACAATGTAGAAAATAGTAAAAATATAGAAAAATCCTGGAATGAGTAGCTGTGTCCAAACTTTTGACTAGTACTTGCTTAATTAATTTGATTAATATTATGGTGTTTCTATTCCATGAAAAACGCAAAACCCTCAGGGTAAATTCAGACCGTTTTGCTCTCGGAGCGCACACAGCATGTTCGGGCCGAGGCAGTCAAGCATCCTAGCTAACGTTGGCTAGCTTGCTAGCTACTTCCAGACACAAATGAGACCACTCTAGGACCATTTTACTCGCCCTAGCTGAGCTGGTTGGCAGTTTTCGTGTTAACCAAAGCGTTGGTGACTGTAACTGTGCTGCTGGAAACAATTTAATTATAACTTTTTTACTGACGTTTACTGACACCGGCCATATTCAACGGGTGTTGAGCTCTCGTAATTGTATTATTCTGCGCTCTGGTACACTCAGACAAGAGTGTAGATAGCCAGAGCGAATTTAGGAAAGCACCCGAATGTCCATTGAGAACGCACTCCGACTATACCATTTAGCTAAGCTAAGAATGACGGGAATAATCAAGTCAATAAACGTTGGGTAGTTAGATAGCCTATAGTTAATATACTGTCAAGTTTGATGTATAACTACTAACATTAGGTAGATAGCTAACATACCGGTACATACTGCTGCAATGATATGCTATGTGGTTCGTAAGGATAGCGTAGCTAACAAATTGTCAGCCAACATAACGTGTAAGGTAACTTATTTGAAAAGTCATTACTTTATTACATTGAGTATCAAGCTACTACAAGGACTCGCTCTATCCACTCTGAGGCCTGAGCATGCTTTTGGTGCACTGCAGATAGCACGCTGGACTTCGGGCAAGAAGGTTGCGGGTTCGAAACCTGCTCCCTGCTTGCTTCATTTGAAGTCATGCACAATTCTCAGTTTATATTGCCAATTCATTGTCAGTTAGAGACAGTAGTGCTTTGGGACCCAAGAGCATAATCAGTGCTCTAACTCCCCCTTGGTCGTTAAGACAAATCTGGTCTGTGATAGGACGGGGGTTTTTCACACTTAGCTCAGGTATTAGACTATTCTTTAGTAAAGGTTGAATAGTCTCTTGTTCAGCTATTAGCCCCCCTCCCCAACCTGCAACAAATGGATGTCTTTTTGTCGAGAGCAAAACTTTTTTATTTTTAAGTCAATCGTTTTTTTCTGAAACAACTTTTTTTAAAATTTTAAATTAAAAATAATTGTTCTGAAAGCAAAAACGAGGCTTCAAAAGTAAAAAATGTTTTGGAATCAAATATTTTGTAATAGAGCGCCAAACTTTCTGAGAACAATTTTTTTTTTGGAAAACGAAACTCCAATTTAATTTTGCTATCAACCATCCTCCATTTTGGCCATTTATTGAGTGTCAGTTTGGCTACCACCAATACTGTTCAGCCTTTCTTTCCGACACGAAGGAAGTCATAGCGGACACCTACGAAGAAGGACTGTGTGATGATGGCATCTCAGGTAAGCAGCACTGGGCGTTCTTCCGTCCAACTTTTACATAGCTAGTAGTTAGCTCCTACGATTCAGTTTCGGATCATAACATTGTACTATATTACATACATACCGTAGAATGATAAATCATGCAGTTATTATTCTCAAGCTAACCAATAGCATTTAGCTACAAATGCCTGTTCTCGCCATTTTCAGGTGAATTAATCTAACTTTCTTTCATGGCAACTCATAAGCAGGCCATGTCCTACATATTTCATGGCAGTGAAACGGTTAGCTTTTTTTACAGAAGGATGAAAGAACACAATATGTCTGTCAAGGAATCCTATTCTGATATGTCATATGAAGAGTTAGACCAGAAAGTCAGCGCCATAAAAGCAAGGATGTCCCATTTAGAATAGTCAAAGGAAGTCTCAGAGCAATGGTCCATCATGTACAATGGTGAAGAGTCTTTACAGCGTGTAGATGGTGCAGGTATCATTGCCAGAATGATCCAGCTTTGTTGCATTGTTGCAAAAATACCCTGTCCCTTCTCCCCTGTCTCTCATCCACATTGATACAAATCATAAATTGCTAAGGTACTAAGATGTATAATGTCTCCATCAAATCTAAGAAGTTATTTTAACTTTTTTATTCTTACTTATTCCTAGACAAATTTTCAATGATGTATGAAATTGGAGTTGTTCTTCATCAACTGTTAATACATAAATAATGAAGCAGGTTAATAGGTTAAACATTTCACTTTTCATTCCAATGCTTTTTTTAAAGATACAACAGGTAAGTATATTATTTTGTATACATATTGCATATTTCCCATCACCTAATGAACAACCACAATACCAGTCTGGTGTTAAGCTTTCAGTGCTGTATTGACATATCCTGAAAATGACATCTGCTGCTTTAGGTTGAAGGGTCATATCTCAGTTATTGCTTTCTACAAAAAATAAGCTATTTTCTTTACTTCTAGAGTGCGAACTGATCAAGGTGTCAAAAATGTAGATATTGCCAGATGTTCACTGTCTGAAGGTACAGGCCGTGGAAGCTTTATTGCTGGCAAAAGTGCCATCTTCCCTCGTTATGATGAGCCAATCCATACTGAACAAAAAATAAACGCAACATGCAACAATTTCAAATATTTTACTGAGTTACAGTTCATATGAAGAATTCAGTCAATTGAAATAAAGTCAATTGAAATTAGGCCCTAATCTATGGATTTTCATCTGTTGGTCACAGACAACTTTTTTTTTAAAATGGTTGCAGTATTTTTGTGCACTCAAATTGCCGATTGATAAAATGCAATTGTGTTAGTTCGTAGTTTATGCCTGCCCATACCTTAACCCTTGATATGCCACACCTGGCAGGTGGATGGATTATTTTGGCAAAGGAGAAATACTTTTTGTGTGTATTGAACATTTCTGGGATCTTTTATTTCAGCTCATGTAACATGGGACCAACACTTTACATTTTTTGTTCAGTGTAAAATGGAACTGGGCAAAATTAAATCATGTCTGGAGGAAACTCGACTTGTGATAGTGGATTAGCATTATGCATATGCATACATCACTCACAAAGGGAGCAGAGCAGAGCTGTACTCAACTGCACCCAGACTACTGCTCAAAACACCTCTCTGGTCCACATATTGTCATGGCAACGGCATATCTTCAAACAGATATGAGCTCTGTGTGTAATGTGTGAATGTGCAGATTCTGTTTGTACCTACCTCCCTCTATATGTAAGGAGTTTTGGGGATGTCAGTGTAACTGATGTGAAATGGTTAGCGGTGGTGCACGCTAATAGCGTTTCAATCGTCAATCGGTGACCTCACTCACTCTGAGACCTTGAAGTAGTTGTTCCCCTTGCTCTGCAAGGGCCGCAGCTTTTGTGGAGCGATGGGTAACGATTCTTCGAGGGTGGCTGTTGTCGATGTGTGCAGAGGGTCCCTGGGGCGAGGAGAGGGACGGAAGCTATACTGTGACATCAGCTGTTTTTACCAACCATGTCCCTCGTCTCTCTTCCTCTCCCTCGTTTTGTTAAGCTATTGTCTCTTCACATCACAACGTGTGCGCAGAAAGTGCTCCCGTCATCTGCACACAGCAGCACAGAATGAGCTGTATATTGCTGATGGTTACTAGGCTATCAGAGTACCAAGACACTGTCTGAAATGATTCCCAGATCCATGTTCAATACAGTCAGTGATAAACTGTCGAACTGCCGCAGAATGCTCTTCTGTCACCACACAGGCATAGACAAACTAATACAACTTGAAGCAAGGACTTTTCCCCTCATAGCCAACACTACACAAACAGACAGTCTGTTGCAGTTGAAGTGTTCTAATATTGAGGTATCCTTGTTCCCTGTAGAACCTGTGTTTTTAGAGAAAATGGGGTAAAAATCCTGTCAGCTTTTTCCAAGTATGGCTTCTGCCTGTTAAGCACATTGTGAGACCTGTTTCTTACCATGCACCTCACTGAGAAACTCTATAAAGACTAGTAGTGATGTTTTATTACCAGCTAATGCATTGCATAACATGGATTTAGCCTCCATAGTTCTAGCACAAGGTTTGTTGGCAGTACTGTATGTATATGCTTTTACAATTATACAGCATTTAGTTTTTATATGGATAATTAGGCTAGTAATAAACTAACAAATCTATTCCAGTGCAGGAACATTGCCTCTCACGATATGCCGAACAACTTGCAAAAAAATAAAGCAGCCCGATCCAAAATGGATGCTAAGGGAAGTTGAGACCAGATATACGGGTGGACATCTCTCCTTCACACCGCTCGTCTGTTGGGCCATTATGGAGCATTAAACATTTTCCAGGAATTTGTGTTGATGTGAAATAATTCAATACCGTTGGGCAGCACTGACACTCCCCTACATCTGCTGCGTCCTTTCCTACTCTCCCCACGGTCCTTTCCTCAGCCAAAAGCAGCAGGTGTGACTGTTGGATGCTGTAGAGACAGCCACCGACAATTCTTCTTCATTTTAATGACATGACTGATCACATGGAACTATGCTGTGCTAAATGCCAACAGCATAGTTCCAAAATGTGACCAAGCAGCTCTTTTCAGTCTTATGTAGCAAAATTTTAAATTGTGTTTTTTACATTGGAAAAAAGTAGAGACTCAGAGCTACAAAATGGTATATCATACACTGCAGTTGAGGAACAATGAGAAAGTAGTTATGCTTTGAATGTTGATAAACTTGTAACACCACTTTTGAGAAAATGGACCTTGAATTTTTTGGTACCCCTACTGGAGAGCTCTTCTTTGTCTACACCCATTCAGCATTGTTCACACCCTCCTAAGCCTTAGCCCCATCCATCTCTTTAAGGATTCACATATGAGGCCATGTGCTAAGCAGAGTGAGTAAGGTAGTGTAGTAAAGAGCCAAAGTGTTCAAGACTAAAAGTAGTGAAAATAGCAGCCTACAAGGAAAAATTCCAGGTAAAAATACACTTTATCTAATCCTTGGCCTACTGTATATCCTTATCTGACTATGGTGCAGGTCATGTTGTTCTTCACATTGCCATCTCTGGTAAACACACACTATATCAAATCAAATCAACGTTTAATTTGTCACATGCACAGGATGCAGAACATGTACAGTGAAATGGTTACTTGAATATTTGTATTGTAGCAATATAAAAAATAGTAAGTGTCCAAATATATATTTTTCAATAATTTTTTTAATTAGATGCTGCCTCCCGAGTGGCGCAGCGGTCTAAGGCACTGCACCACAGTACTAGAGGTGTCACTATAGACCCGAGTTCGATCCCAGGCTGTGTCGCAGCCGCCTGTGACTAGGAGACCCATGAGGCGGCGCATAACAGGCCCAGCGTCAACCCGGTTAGGGGAGGGTTTGCCCGGCCGGGATGTCCTTGTGCCAAAATATATATATAAAATAATAATAATTCTTTGCATAAACTCCCTACATTATCACAAATATTACTAGTCAATTATGGAAATTAAAATAAGCAGGATTTTTAATAATATATATCTTTTTAATAGCTATATATAATGCAAATCGAGGTGAGAGCGATGGAAATGCTTTTGGCGACTGATCTGCTTCTGCCCTGTGGGTGGCACAGTGTGCTCTTTTCAAAGGATGGGATCGAGGGTGTTGTCTGCCGGTCACTGGGATGACAACCCAACTCAGGATGAGGAGGGGTTTTAGCGGGTGGAATAGTGGGGACCAATTGAAGGTTTACTTAGTAGCAATGCAAGTATTATGGTATAGCTATATGGACACTCTATCACTATGGTATTTTTTAACATGGGTACAGCAGATCCCCATATTATATGGGACACTTTTAAATGTACATTTAGAGGCCATGCAATTCAGCACTCATCTATCTGGCGCCGGAAGTACATCCTGAGATGAGATGGCCGCCTCGCTTCGCGTTCCTAGGAAACTATGCAGTATTTTGTTTTTTTTACGTGTTATTTCTTACGTTGGTACCCCAGGTAATCTTAGGTTTTATTACATACAGTCGGGAGGAACTCACCATCATTACAACCAGGAATACGACTTTCCCGAAGCGGATCCTCTGTTTTGCCCACCACCCAGGACAATGGATCGGATCCCAGCCGGCGAACCACAACAACAACGCCGTAAAAGGGGCAGACGAAGCGATCTTCTGGTCAGGCTCCGGAGACGGGCACATCGCGCATCGCTCCCGAGCATACTACTCGCCAATGTCCAGTCTCTTGACAAAAAGGTTGATGAAATCCAGGCAAGAGTAGTATTCCAGAGAGACATAAGAGACTGTAACGTTCTTTGCTTCACGGAAACATGGCTCACTCGAGACACGCTATCGGAGTCAGTGCAGCCAGCTGGTTTCTTCACGCATCGCGCCGACAGAAACAAGCATCTTTCTGGTAAGAAGAGGGGCGGGGAGGTATGCCTTATGATCAACGAGACGTGGTGTGATCATAACAACATACATATAACTTATATAACTCAAGTCCTTCTGCTCACCTGACTTAGAATTCCTCACAATCAAATGTCGACCGCATTATCTGCCAAAATAATTCTCTTCGATTATAATCACAGCCGCATATATTTTCCCCCAAGCAGACACATCGATGGCCCTGAACAAACTTTATTTGACTCTATGTAAACTGTAAACCACATATCCTGAGGCTGCATTCATTGTAGCTGGGGATTTTAACAAGGCTAATCTGAAAACAAGACTCCCTAAATTCTAGCAGCATATTGATTGTGCTACCAGGGCTGGTAAAACTCTGGATCATTGTTATTCTAACTTCCGCGACGCATATAAGGCCCTCCCCCACCCTCCTTTCGGAAAAGCTGACCATGGCTTCATTTTGTTGCTTCCTGCCTATAGACAGAGACTAAAACAGAAAGCTCCCGCGCTCAGGTCTGTTCAACGCTGGTCCGACCAATCTGATTCCACGCTTCAAGAATGCTTCGATCACGTGGATTGGGATATGTTCCGCATTGCGTCAAACAACAACATTGACGAATACGCTGATTCGGTGAGCGAGTTTATTAGCAAGTGCATCGGCGATGTCGTACCCACAACAACTATTAAAACATTCCCAAACCAGAAACCGTGGATTGATGACAGCATTCGCGCGAAACTGAAAGCGAGAACCACTGCTGTTAACCAGGACAAGGTGACCGGAAACATGACCGAATACAAACAGTGTAGCTATTCCCTCCGCAAGGCAATCAAACAAGCTAAGCGTCAGTATAGAGACAAAGTAGAGTCGCAATTCAACGGCTCAGACACAAGAGGTATGTGGCAGGGTCTACAGTCAATCACGGATTACAAAAAGAAAACCAGCCCCGTCTCGGACCAGGATGTCTTGCTCCCAGACAGACTAAACAACTTCTTTGCTCGCTTTGAGGACAATACAGTGCCACTGACACGGCCCGCTACCAAAACCTGCGGACTCTCCTTCACTGCAGCCTTCGTGAGTAAAACATTTTAACGCGTTAACCCTCGCAAGGCTGCAGGCCCAGACGGCATCCCCTTCCGCGTCCTCAGAGCATGCACAGACCAGCTGGCCGGTGTGTTTATGGACATATTCAATCAATCCCTATCCCAGTCTGCTGTTCCCACATGCTTCAAGAGGGCCACCATTGTTCCTGTTCCCAAGAAAGCTAAGGTAACTGAGCTAAACGACTACCGCCCCGTAGCACTCACTTCCGTCATCATGAAGTGCTTTGAGAGACTAGTCAAGAACCATATCACCTCCACCCTACCTGACATCCTAGACCCACTCCAATTTTCTTACCGCCCCAATAGATCCACAGACAACGCAATCGCAACCACACTGCACACTGCCCTAACCTATCTGGACAAGAGGAATAACTATGTGAGAATGTTGTTCATCGACTACAGCTCAGCATTTAACACCATAGTAGCCTCCAAACTCGTCATCAAGCTCGAGACCCTGGGTCTCGATCCCGCCCTGTGCAACTGGTTACTGGACTTCCTGTCGGGCCGCCCCCAGGTAGTGAGGGTAGGTAACAACATCTCCACCCCGCTGATCCTCAACAAGGGTGCGTTCTGAGCCCTCTCCTGTACTCCCTGTTCACCCACGGCCATGCACGCCTCCAACTCAATCATCAAGTTTGCAGACGACACTACAGTGGTAGGCTTGATTACCAACAACGACGAGACGGCCTACAGGGAGGAGGTGAGGAAACAGCAGAGGGAGCACCCCCCTATCCACATCGACCGGACAGTAGTGGAGGGTAGTAAGTTTTAAGTTTAAGTTTTAAGTTCCTTGGCGTACATATCACAGACAAACTGAATTGGTCCACCCACACAGACAGAGTGGTGAAGAAGGCGCAGCAGCCTGTAAAAAATGTATCACTAGCCAATGCCACATAATGTTTACATACCCTACATTACTCATCTCATATGTATATACTGTACTCTATACCATCTTTATGTGATACATGTATCACTAGCCACTTTAAACAATACCACTTTTATATGTTTACATACCCTACATTACTCATCTCATATGTATATACTGTACTCGATACCATCTACTGCATCTTGCCTATGCCGTTCTGTACCATCACTCATTCATATATCTTTATGTACATATTCTTCATCCCTTTACACTTGTGTGTATTAGGTAGTTGTTGTGAAATTGTTAGGTTAGATTACTCGTTGGTTATTACTGCATTGTCGGAATTAGAAGCACAAGCATTTCGCTACACTCGCATTAACATCTGCTAACCATGTGTATGTGACAAATAAAATTGGATTTGATTTGATAAAACAAAAGCAATATATATCAAAAGAGTCCACATTAACAAAGGAAATTGAAGAAAGAACTGTACCATAGAGGCTCAGAGAAAGTTAGACGAAACTTATTCAAGAAAGATCCAGTGTAATATATTATAAAAATAAAGATGGAATATGGATGGAATGTGGTAAAATGCACCAAATACTTTTAAAATCTTCAACATATAAATTCTAGCAAAAATAATTTACTGAAACTTGTTACAAATGATTACAAATGTCACCCATGATTCACCGAGTGATATTTTGAAAGAGGAAGTACTTTAAGAATATGTTTTCGTTTCAGTCTCCTTCATCTCCACTAACCAAAGATAATTGTATGGACTTTTTTCCTATTAATAATGTACAATTAACATCTGTACAGAAAGACTCATGTGAAGACCAAATTACAGAGGAGGAACTTCTTGATGCAATTAAAGCCTTTAAGTCCAGGCAAACTGCAGGGCTGGATGGCAGAGGTATAGCAAACTTTTTTATATATACTCAGAGGACCGTTATTAGCATATTTTAACCACTCCTATATAAATGGTAGATTATCGGACACTCAACAAGGTCTGATTTCATTATTACTGAAACAGGATCCAAGTGGTAAATATAAAGATCCAGTCCATAAAAAAAATCGGAGGCCTCTTGATGCGAAAATGAAAGCTAAATGCTTAGCACATAGAATTAAAACATTTTCGTAAGATATTATTCATCCTAATCAGACAGTTTTTTTTTTACATGGACGATACTTTGGAGATAATGTACTGGAACAATAGAACACTATGAAATATCTGGGAAACCAGGCCTGGTATTCATAGCTGACTTTAAAAACGCCTTTGATAAAGTACGACTGGAGTTTATATATTAATGCCTGGAATATTTCAATTTTGGAGAATCTCTTATTAAATGGTTTATAGTTGTGCATAGTAATCCTAGGTGTAAAATAGTAAATAATGGCTACATCTCAGAAAGTTTTAAACTGTCAAGAGGAGTAAAACACGGTTGTCCACTCTCGTCATGTCTATTTATTATTGCCATCGAAATGTTAGCTGTTTAAATCGGGATGGCAGGTAACCTAGTGGTTAGAGCATTGGGCCAGTGTCCGAAAGGTTGCTGGATCAAATCCCTGAGCTGAAAAGGTAAAAATCTGTTGTTCTGCACCTGAACTGTTATGGTAGGCTGTCATTGTAAATGCACATTTATTTTTAACTGACTTGCCTAGTTAAATTAAAAATCAGATTCAATAATAATATTAAGGGATTTCAAATCCAGGGCTTAAAATCAAAGGTGTCATTGTACGCTGATGATTTATGTTTTCTTTTAAACCCACAACTAGAATCCCTCCACAGCCTCATAGAGGATCTAGATACTTTTCTAACCTCTCTGGTATTGGATCACAACAAAATACAACTTTTACATTACCATGTAGTTTACCAATAAAATGGTCTGAAATGATTAACTATTAAAGGATTAGACCACTCACCTGATTCATTTTCAGAGTCAGAGAGAGTCAGCATGGCATAATCGTCCTCCAGAAAGTCGTACATCACAACTTTTCCCCACTGATCTTCGTCGATAGCCCCTGCTAAATTCAGGGCAGCAATGTTGTTGAGAGCATTAGCAACACTTTTGCTGTTCTCCATATCTTTCAAAAAAGCCATGGCATCAAGGATTATCTACACATACTGAGCAATTCAATTTATAGACAGTAGCATGCTACATGTCAAACCAATCCAAACTCATTTCTCGGCATGTCCAGCCCATGCCATTCATTATCTCAGCCAATCATGGCTAGCGGGAAGGTTCCTTGTCTTTTTCCATGGCTAAACCAACTAGATTTGTAATGTAACAATTTTATTTGTAATTACAGATGGCATACAAGTTTATTATTAAGGCACATGCAAGTTCACATGTTCCAGAAGGCTTTTCTGCCAAAAAATTCATTTTTATTTAAAGAAATGTTTATGTTCAAATGACTCTCCTGTGAAGTAGTGGCATGCGACATGCGCCTAGCTTCCTGAAACAGGTCTCAAATATGTTAGCTCAGTCACAGTATTAATATGCTGCTGAAACATGTTTTTCACTTGTTTGTACAGATGACTGTTTTTGAGAGGTGGTGCAGCATGTTGTCTCTGGGTGTTGCTGACTTGTGTGTGGGACTTTTGGTTAAGCACCAATTGGAGTGGGACTGGAATAGTTTATGTCATAAATGTCAGTGCGAGTGATGAATATTCTCAACGGCTATTTTTCTAATGAATTGTGTGTCTGTGCATAATAACAGCATCAGACAACGACAGATTGCACAAACACAAACTGACACACACACATACACTCACACAACACACACACACACTCCTGCCTCCGTTCAGTGTGCTGATGGCCAGAGGTGTTTTCTTAAAGAGTGGATAGTCAGGCCAGGTGATTTATGGGTCGGACCGGAGTGTCTCTCCCCTGCTCTGAAATATTTGCATTGAGCTTCTATACATCTCCATGGGAGATTTTGAGACCAGGGCCAGTGACATCAGCAGCATCAGGAGGAAGGTGCTAGCTAAATAAATGACCTTTCTAAAAATGTTGCTTCCGAATCCATGTATCCAGGCGTTGAGTTGGCTAAGAGCAGAGTCCTTATGTGTACTAATAAAGTCCAGCCAGCTCATACCTGAGGGGGTGAGTGAGGTGTCTGTCAATTACACTTTAGGCTCCCACTCTATCTCTGTCTGTTGCTTGCTGTAATTGTTTGGAGCTATTAGCACAGTACTGTAAATCTGTAGAACATCACATTTTAAAATGGAGAAAGAGGGGAGCTTTCTACGTGACCTTGTCTGTTTCACTCAGTGCTTGATGGATCTGCAATACTGTAAGAGCAGTAACATTGATTAATGCATACTGTAATTATAACAGATATGGTTTTCAACCCTCTGATTTGACTAGTCTAAAAGCCTACACATTGGCCTACATCAGGGGTCGGGCAAGGGCCAAAACAGTCCCACAAGACATTTTTATGGACCCCACAAGTTTTTGTTTTCTTGTATTGAAGGTTTTGGTTAAAATATACTGTAAAATCACCAGTGCTTTAGCTAAATATGATTTTAATTCAGGAAATCTGTGCACCAAGTATTCCCACAAATAAAAAAAGACACTTATGTGATCATGTCTCAATTATTATGTTATTTTCAAATACAATCTATTTTTGGGCTTCTTTCAGTGAATTTGCAGTGTACATATTATTATAATTATGTTCCAGCCATCCGCTCAGACAAAAATCAGCCCACGGCTGAATCTAGTTACCTACCCCAAAAACGACATAGCACATTGTGTGAGCTCCCATATATTCTCTCTAACTGCAGTTTGATTTTGATCTGGCAACACCACAACCGACATACTCCAACCAATTTTCCCTAGTCATAAATGGGTAGTCTTTGTGCAGTTATTACTAAGGCCAAGATTTTTTCCTGGTCAGGGTGTTTGGGACTTAATGATGCCTGTTAACCTGTGGCCTGTAGAGCCATCAGTTGAGTGTTTAAAGGCCAGGAGTCTGGAGCTTAGCTCTCCTCTCAGTGAAGCTTTCACAGTCCCGCTGGCTTACTGCAAGTTCATTCCTCATCTGTCCATGGTTTCCTGTGGTTCAGGCATCAACCTGCAGACAGCAGCGCAGGATTCGCTGGTCTGATAGTGCACCACACCGGCCACGCTCTAAATAACCTATTTCATAAAAAAGAGAGAAAGAGAGAGGGAGGGAAGGTGGGAAGTAAAGTCCCCTCAATCAGCGGAGAGAGAGAATGAGAAGGGATGGGAGAGCAAAAGAGAGGGAGGAGGGTTAGAGTCCCCTTAGTGAGAGGGTTAGAGTCCCCTAGGTGACAGGGTTAGAGTCCCCTCAGTGAGAGCACAGCGTCAGTTGCGGTTCATAACGTCATCCACAGGGCAAACGCTCCTGATAGATGTTCCAATAAGACGTAAGGGTGTTGGGGGCATGAAGAAGGCCATCAATAACATAGCCCTCTCTCTCTCTCTCTCTCTCTCTCTCTCTGCAGTCTGCACCCTTCCTCCCCCAAAGCGGGGCCAGCCAAATGGGCAAATATCAGACCCCTCCATCTCTCCCTCCTCCCTCCACCCTTCCTTTCCTAGCCTACTCTCCCCCAGCTCACTCTTCTTCCCATGAGGTGATAAACGCCACAAATAAATCCGTGCAGGGGCCTTGGAGGTTGATGGGAAAAAGATGTGAGGTTTTATGAGTACCCTCCCCCTTCCTCGCCCTATCCCTCTTCCTCCTCCTCGTCCTGTCTCCTCGCCCTCCTCTCTCCAGTGGGACTAATGTGCTGTAAGTGAGATACAGTGAACAAACAGCTCACCGCAGGGGTGGGTGGGGAGGTGTAAAGGTGGAGATGGAAGCTGTTCACTCACAGACACACTCTGTATGGGCTGTCTGAGGTAGAGGACAGGATATAGTTCCTCTTGAGTTGGGGTTTAGTCTCTGATGTGAACTGAATCCCCAAAGCCATCTGGAGCCTCTGTGACTCATGTGTTTCATAGATTACACACCACAGAAGATACACACACACACACACACACACATCCTTGCATTGACGAGTTCTATTCAGCTGTAGTGAGGATCAAAGTGCTACCACGTCAAAGCCTACTCATACTTTGTGTCAGATCAGCGGTACTCCACTCACATCATTCTCATTGAAGCATCGAAAGCCAACAGGTGTTGTGATGTCATTCTGCATCACTCTTACCATCCTCTGTGTCCTCTACCTGTGTGTGATGATGCGGTCTGACAAAGGTGTTCCTGTTGTGTGTGTCCTCTGTCCTGACGTAGTGAATGAGCCCACACACTGAAGTGCTTGCTGACGTGTGGCAGCTTTTATTACTCACAAGGCTAAAGCCAGATGACAGTCTGTCTGAATATGATGCTTTTTCAACCTCTGGCTGAGCAACATCTCACTCTATCAGACAAAACCATTGGCTGGCTGATGTCCTCTAAAGACAGCTGTGCAATTCAACCAAATCGTTTTTATAGTTATTTGTTTAACACCTGTACATGGCTCTACAGATCTAAAAATGATATAGTTGGTTGTATTTTATTTTCTCTCTGACTAAGACCAGAGGTTAATTTAGTCTGGAAAAATGCAGTAGCTGAGAAGAACTTTATTCTGTGAAATTACTATTCATTAACAGTAGACAGAATTGGCTTTGACATTGGCCTAACACTTGCACCCAGATAAGAGTGTAAACTCACCACCTTGCCCATACCATACTGTACAATAACAACTGTACAATAAGCACTTTAGTATCAGTCACTAGCAGCCACTAGCTGCCACGACCCAGTCTGAGGTTACTGTACCTCAACTTGCTGTATGATTGTAAAATGAGCACATCAGTATCAGCCCTACTTCATTCCAGTGATTCATTGTGGCTGACCCTGTGTGGTTTTCAGTTGCATGGGGACAGCAGGGGGCCATGTCTGTAGTGCAGTGCAAAATAGCCTGAGAACAGCCAGGCCTTATTGAAGGAGATGATTCCTCACCCTGCTACTTCAGAAGCGCTAGCTCAGCTCCACACGAAGCCGTCAACAGGCCTAAATGATGATGGCAGTCAGGTGAAGGGAAAATGAAATAAATATTCAGCGACTCTGGCGTTCCGCTAGCTGCCTGTGTGTGACGTGTAAGGGTGTGTCAGTGATGGGTTAGGGTTAGGAGTTAGGATTAGGTATAGTTTTAGGGTTTGGGGTGAAGGTTAGGCTTAAGGTTAAGGTTAGGGTTAGATTTCAAATCAAATCAGATTTTATTTGTCACATGCGCCGAATACAACAGAATATTACAGTGAAATGCGTACTTACAAGCCCTTAAACCAACAATGCATTTTTAAGAAAAAAAAAGAAAAAAAGAAAATAAATAAGTAAAATAACAATAGCGAGGCTTTATACAGAGGGTAGCGGCACAGAGTCAATGTGCGGGGGCACTGGTTAGTCGAGGTAATTGAGGTAATATATACATGTAGGTAGAGTTATTAAAGTGACTAGGCATATAGATAATAACAGAGAGTAGCAGCAGTGTAAAAGAGGGGGGGTGGGGGGGGTGGGGGGTGGCAGCCATCTGATTAGATGTTCAGGAGTCTTATGGCTTGGGGGTAGAAGCTGTTAAGAAGCCTTTTGGACCTAGACATGGCGCCCTGGTACCGCTTGCCATGCGGTAGCAGAGAGAACCGTCTATGACTAGGGTGGCTGGAGTCTTTGACCATTTTTATGGCCTTCCTCTTTAGGGTTCGGGGGTTAGGGAAAATAGGATTTCGGGTGGGAATAAATGATTTGGTCCCCACAAGGATAAAAAACTGTGTGTGTGGTGTGTGCTCTGCTTCATTGACTTCCAACCATTGACACAGTTCAAACTGGCTAGATGTTTGAGAGCTCTACCTTTCAGTACTCAGCCAGCACTGTCCAAACAGAGCATATAGAGCATTATTGCGCAGTGGAGCAAAACGATATCACCAACAGACTCTCAAAACACAGAAAAGTTTACTTTCCCCAAACATCACCTCTGTCACCAGCCCATGCACTTTCTTCATAAACTATCTAACTTCACTTTATAGTGATGTAGGCCTATGTGTTGTTCTCACAGGAGCCGAAGATTCCTATGACTAGACAAACGCAGAAAGCTAATTAGCGCCTGTAACTCGATGTCTCACTCAGTATGTTACTGGAGGTGGAGATGAGATGCCTCAGCTGACATGGGAGGTGTGAGCAGTGTTGTTGATATGCAAATAAGCCAGTTCATTATGATTCATTTTCTTCCTTGTATGGAGATGTATGGATGACGAGCCATAATAAGGATGTCAAAGGTCAGTTTGTAATGTTTTTCAATAGGGATACTGCAAGTTTGTTGATGTCATTGAAATGAGTTTGTGTTTATGTGTTTTATGACCATATATGATGGCTATTGCCTGCCACTTTACATAGAGCGAGAGAATGTCGTATTGCAAACGACAGCAACAAACGAACGACAGCTCCTGTAAATGTGTCTCATGTAAACTCACATTGCCTACAGGTTCCAGTATTGTACATGCAGGAATACATTCATGCTCACAGCCGTGTTGCTAAATTTCTCTCTCTCTCTCTCTCTCTCTCCCCCCCCCCCCCCCCCCCCCTCCCCCCCATTGGTTGCAGCACACTTGGATATTAAATTCCGACAAAATGGAAATAAATCATAGCTTTTGTTTTCCTTATGTCTAAAAAGTTTTTAATTATTACAGAATATTAATACCTGTGTTATAACACATCCCATAATCCCTATATGAAGGACCAATGCCCTGTGTGGAGATTCACAAATATGAACATGAGGTTGAATATGAATTTGAATTTCAACTTCCTCCATTATGGATACACATGTTGTACTGTATCACCATGTAGCCGTGAAAATCTTGAGTCGTAAGTCATGTAGAGGAAGCCCACTGGGCTTTAATCGTTTAAAACCGATCAGGAAGATAAATAAGGTCTCCAGACCCATTCAAGTGACAAGGAAAACACAGCCACAGGGCCTTGTCTATTCCCTAGAATGAGATAAAGATTATAACAGTCTCTTCCTGTGAAGAGAGTGATTGGTGTGCAGAAACATTGCTCCTGTCCTGAAACTAAGTGGGGGGACTAAGTGGGTGACTTCGACATCAAAATACAGTCAGGTCCAAACTTATTGAGAGCTCTTTGGCCATGCACACCAGTGGTGGGTTTGGTGTGGAAACAAGGACGCATATGGAGAAAATAACCCCATACCTACTGTAAAATGTGATGGATATTTCATATTATGGGGCTATTTTACTTCCACTGGTCCTTGTTAAGATCAACAGCATCATGAACTTTACCCAGGACCAGGATATTTTAGCCAAAAACCTGGTTTTCTCTGCCAGGATGCTGAAACTTGGCCGCAAGTGGATCTTCCAGCAAGACAATAACCCCAGGTACACATCAAAATCAACAAAGAAATGCTTAATTGACCACAACTTCTTTGGACTTGAACCTGATTGAAAACCTGTGGTTTGAATTGAAGAGGGCAGTCCATAATCACAGACGAAGGAAATAAAGGATCTGGAAAGATTCTGTATGGAGGAATTGATCCATCGTAATCTGTTCTCCAATCACATTTTAGAAAAAGGGTCAGCGCCATTATCCTTGCAAGGTGAAGAGGTATTGAAAGGCATTGAAACAGGGGTGCCAATAATTTTGACCCCTATATTTTTGAGAATTAAATTGTTTTTGTTAAAACGTGTTAATCTTGTTCTCTGATGAAATGTATTTGTATAAAATAATGTAATTGTTAAAAAATATATAGCTCTGTATTTCTATTATTTATTTTATATTCGCTCATCTTTATCAAGGGTGTCAATAATTTTGGACCTGACTGTATAGCCTAGCAAGTTCCACAAAAGGAAGTAAAGGGACTACCGTCATTAGAAAGGACGATCGAATGACATTCCGGTGGCATGCATTGAAAGTGTATCTTTGTTGTGGCTTTTTTTTGCAAAATAACTATGAATTAACTAACTTATTTTCAAATAATTGTCAACATTTAAGTTCAATGTATTACAGGGAACAATAGCAGGTATATTTTTCTCCAGAGTAGCTCATTGTTCCCTCGTTGGTGCAAACGCTAGCCTAGCTTCTAACTAATGTTAACTAGCTAGCTATCAGGTTTCCTTAGCAGCTTGTACACAGCCCACAGCCCTTGCAGCTAGGACAACAGATCGTCCCGGGAGTGTGACTGTTTGAATCCCTGCTGTTTGCATCTGCCCTTTGACCTGCCCTGTCTAGAACTGTGAGGAGTAACAGCGTAGTCTACTGTACGTTGCTAACATGACAAAGACCAAAGCCGGTGGGAGTACCATTGAGGACAGTGGTGTCTCTCTATCACAGGTGAAGGATATTTTAACACTAAAACCAGTGGGCCTCAAGGGACCCCCCCTTCAAGCTAATGAGCAGTCATTCTGACGCCAACATTCTAACACTGTAATTAATACATTTAATATATGCTATCGCAAAAATAAGACTTTGGCCGAGTTTATGAAGAGCTTGGGTAACAGAATATTACTTTTTATTTATTTCAAATAACAAAATAGCATTTTCATTGGTTTATGTTACTGTAGGCTATATGTAAAAACAAACAAAACACCGAAAACACCAAAATTCAAGTGTTCAATAAGTGTTATTCCTGGAGTGCCTTTGATCAAATTATGAAACAGAAAGAATATCTGTTAGAACATGGTAACAGCTTATTTTTATGAAGAAAAAAAACAAATACCTCAACCACCAAGACATACGGTCAAGACGCGCGGTCAAATGATTGGGGATCATATTTAAGTAGCATTTTTCCACCTGTGTTTTGGTGGGATGTTGTTTATGTGCAGTTAGTTGCAAGTTAGCACTCTATTGTCGTCACGTTTTGTTTATTCTTTATTGTTTTGTTGTGTAGTTAACTCACTTTAAATAAAAAAGATGTGGAACCCAGATCACGCTGCACGTTGGTCCGAGTATGCTTCCAACGATTGTGACAGAGTTCTAACACCAGGTCAGTTGCTCGGCACAACACAGCTGCTTGCACCATGCTGCCAGTCATCAAAAGTGTATGCGTACAAACCTAGGCTACGGTATATAGCTAGCTACAGTATATGGTGGTATTCAAGCTGAGGTTAATCAATAAATGCAAGCAGATAATTTGATTAGCTAGGTAGCTAACCAGCTACCGTTACCTAGCTAACGTTGGCTTGATTGTGCAAAGGAAAGCAGCTAGCCTCTGTCACTTGAAAGCTAGCTAGCTAAAGAGCGGGCAAATAAAAGGTAGCTAGCCCATAAATGTGCTTTTGTTTTGATTATCTAGGTAGCTAGCTGGCTAACTAGTTAGCTAATGTAATGTTATACCAGTCAGATGAGCGCCAACATTGGTTAGCTACCTACTCAACAAACAAGGAAAGCTAGCTAGCTATATTTTTCCAAGTAAGGTTTTTCATGAGGCTAAAGTCATCATTTGTAAACTGCTGATCTAGACAATTGCATGCAATCGGAGCAAAAACATGCAGAAAAATGTACAAATAAGAAAACAAATGTCCTTGGCCGCTATGATAGCCAGTTAATGTTAACTAGCTAGGTAACATTAGCCAATTTAAGACTGCAATGTTAGGTCATGTGTACTGCCCGTTCATTCACCACAATATATACTTTCTTACACAAAACATAGCTAGTTAATGTTAGTTAGGTTAAGTTTAAAACCAACAAATTTTGGGAAAATGCAATGCTGTTCACGTTAATTTTGCATTGCACAGAACAGATTTCAGACAGGAAAAACACTGCAGTTAGCTAAGTTACATTTCCTCAACTAAGAACAACAAAGACCACAACACAAACTATAGCCGAGAAAACAAATGGCCAAGAAACATTAAGCTAGTTATGAACCGCATATATCTATAGTCAATGGTTGAACCCCAAATGCACATAAGCCTCAGTTCAGTTGTGCACAGCAAGTGTGCAAATGCATGCTAGCATCAGACTTACGACACTTACCACACTCACTGTTTCAAACATGCAGAATACATTCCTGCTCCGACCGGTATACGCTCCCTCTCCTGCCTTGTCATTATTAAAATCCTTATTTGTGCTGACTGATTAACACAGTGTCAAGTTACTTTTCAGTGTGTTTCCAGAAAATCTGAAGTTGCCATCAAAAAGTAAAAAGTAGTCAGGGTGTGCGGGTGCTGCACACGATGCACCCAGGTAAAACAACATCCAGGTAAAACAACATCGGAATCATTGAGGGGTTCGATTAATCTTGCCCGGTGCCCGTGTAGAAATGTTTAGCAACAGCTGAAAGTTGATCACATTCAATTTGGAACCGGGCTGCTTCCCGGACGTGAGACCCGCTCTGTCCGACGGCCAAGTAGGCTCAAAACAAAAGTGACGTAGTTAAGCATGGATGTGACTATGTAACATACCTGTAAACAAAGGGGAATTATCACTAAATATAAAATGCACAACCAAACGTACATTTATCAGTTATCATCAACTTTGTTTACACGATTCAGGAATGGTTAAAACGCTACAGTCTTATGCAGGCTTTTAGTGTTTTAAGTGAGAATAGGCATTGGTCTGGAGCCTAAAATGAAAATAAATTCACATGAGCATCACAATGCCTATTCCACCCATGCTTTACCAAGGTTAGGTTACCAGGATGCTTAGGATTCAAACCTTCTCAAACAGCCTAATTCATATTCCTCAGAGGGATAATGGACTTGACAGTGTCCTGTTATTAAAATTATGTATATAAACTCAGCAAAAAAAGAAACATCCCTTTTTCAGGAACCTGCATTTCAAAGATAATTTGTAAAAATCCCAAAAACTTCACAGATCTTCATCTTCTCAGTTGTTGAATCTTGTTATGTTCATACAAATATTTACACATGTTAAGTTTGCTGAAAATGAACGCTTTTGACAGTGAGAGGACATTTCTTTTTTTGCTGAGTTTAAAGTGCCTTGCGAAAGTATTCAGCCCCCTTGAACTTTGCGACCTTTTGCCACATTTCAGGCTTCAAACATAAAGATATAAAACTGTATTTTTTTGTGAAGAATCAACAACAAGTAGGACACAATCATGAAGTGGAACGACATTTATTGGATATTTCAAACTTTTTTAACAAATCAAAAACTGAAAAATTGGGCGTGCAAAATTATTCAGCCCCCTTAAGTTAATACTTTGCAGCGCCACCTTTTGCTGCGATTACAGCTGTAAGTCGCTTGGGGTATGTCTCTATCAGTTTTGCACATCGAGAGACTGAATTTTTTTCCCATTCCTCCTTGCAAAACAGCTCGAGCTCAGTGAGGTTGGATGGAGAGCATTTGTGAACAGCAGTTTTCAGTTCTTTCCACAGATTCTCGATTGGATTCAGGTCTGGACTTTGATTTGGCCATTCTAACACCTGGATATGTTTATTTTTGAGCCATTCCATTGTAGATTTTGCTTTATGTTTTGGATCATTGTCTTGTTGGAAGACAAATCTCCGTCCCAGTCTCAGGTCTTTTGCAGACTCCATCAGGTTTTCTTCCAGAATGGTCCTGTATTTGGCTCCATCCATCTTCCCATCAATTTTAACCATCTTCCCTGTCCCTGCTGAAGAAAAGCAGGCCCAAACCATGATGCTGCCACCACCATGTTTGACAGTGGGGATGGTGTGTTCAGCTGTGTTGCTTTTACGCCAAACATAACATTTTGCATTGTTGCCAAAAAGTTCAATTTTGGTTTCATCTGACCAGAGCACCTTCTTCCACATGTTTGGTGTGTCTCCCAGGTGGCTTGTGGCAAACTTTAAACTACACTTTTTATGGATATCTTTAAGAAATGGCTTTCTTCTTGCCACTCTTCCATAAAGGCCAGATTTGTGCAATATACGACTGATTGTTGTCCTATGGACAGAGTCTCCCACCTCAGCTGTAGATCTCTGCAGTTCATCCAGAGTGATCATGGGCCTCTTGGCTGCATCTCTGATCAGTCTTCTCCTTGTATGAGCTGAAAGTTTAGAGGGACGGCCAGGTCTTGGTAGATTTGCAGTGGTCTGATACTCCTTCCATTTCAATATTATCGCTTGCACAGTGCTACTTGTTTAAAGCTTGGGAAATCTTTTTGTATCCAAATCCGGCTTTAAACTTCTTCACAACAGTATCTCGGACCTGCCTGGTGTGTTCCTTGTTCTTCATGATGCTCTCTGCGCTTTTAACGGACCTCTGAGACTATCACAGTGCAGGTGCATTTATACGGAGACTTGATTACACACAGGTGGATTGTATTTATCATCATTAGTCATTTAGGTCAACATTGGATCATTCAGAGATCCTCACTGAACTTCTGGAGAGAGTTTGCTGCACTGAAAGTAAAGGGGCTGAATAATTTTGCACGCCCAATTTTTTCGTTTTTGATTTGTTAAAAAAGTTTGAAATATCCAATAAATGTCGTTCCACTTCATGATTGTGTCCCACTTGTTGTTGATTCTTCACAAAAAAATACAGTTTTATATCTTTATGTTTGAAGCCTGAAATGTGGCAAAAGGTCGCAAAGTTCAAGGGGGCCGAATACTTTCGCAAGGCACTGTATATATATAAAATCTGGTTTGACTGTATATATTTTTAGATATAAGCCTATTTTAAATGTGCGTTATAGTTTCGTCACCATCTTTATTTACACAAATAATTTCAAGTACAAACAACTTTAATGCACCATACTAGACAGAGGTAATGAACTGCCCCTTGATCAGCACAGCAATTCTTAAAAGAGGACCATGTTTGAAACACAAGTGGTACTTGAAACACAAGCTCATGTAAATATTACACAGGTAAACTAACAGTTACAGAAATCAGGAAACAAGACAGACTCAAGGAATTACCACTTAACCAAGGAGCAAAAATCACAAATAACAGTACAGTGCAGTTCTCACATTGTCTGTAGCGTTCCCACCTCGTCAATAACAGCTTTTACTTTGGTTCTGTATCCAACTGGACAGCAGGCAATGGATAGGAGAGGCTATTGTCTATGGTCCATGAGATGAGAGTATTTTTAGTACATTTTTTATTGCACCTTTATTTAACCAGGTAGGCCAGTCATTTACAACTGTGACCTGGCTAAGATAAAGCAAAGCGGTGCGACAAAAACAACAACACAGAGTTACACATGGGGTAAACAAACGTAGAGTCAAAAACACAATAGAAAAATCTATGTACAGTGTGTGCAAATGTGGTACGGTTAGGAAGGTAAGGCAATAAACAGGCCATAGTGGCGAAATAATTACAATTTAGCAATTAAACACTGTAGTGATAGATGTGCAGATGATGATGTGCAAGTATAGATACTCGGGTGCAAAAGAGTAAAAAAAATAAAAATTAACAATATGCAGATGAGGTAGTTGGTTGGGCTATTTACAGATGAGCTGTGTACAGGTACAGTGATCGGTAAGCTGATCTGACAGATGATGCCTAAAGTTAGTGAGGGAGACATAAGTCTCCAGCTTCAGTGATTTTTGCACTTCGTTCCAGTCATTGGTAGCAGAGAACTGGAAGGAAAGGCGGCCAAAGGAGGTGTTGGCTTTGGGGATGACCAGTGAAATATACCTGCTGGAGTGCATGGTACGGGTGGGTGTTGCTATGGTGACCAGTGAGCTGAGATAAGGCAGAGCTTTATCTAGCAAAGACTTATTGATGACCTGGAGCCAGTGGGTTTGGCGACGAATATGAAGCGAGGGCCAGCCAACGAGAGCATATAGGTCGCAGTGGTGGGTAGTATATGGTGCTTTGGTGACAAAACGGATGGCACTGTGATAGACTACATCCAATTTGCTGAGTAGTGTTGGAGGCTATTTTGTAAATGACATTGCCGAAGTCAAGAATCGGTAGGATAGTCAGTATTATGGGGGAATGTTTAACAGCATGAGTGAAGGAGGCTTTGTTGTGAAATAGGAATTTTGGATTGGAGATGCTTAATGTGAGTCTGGAAGGAGAGTTTACAGTCTAACCAGACACCTAGGTATTTCTAGTTGTCCACATATTCTAAGTCAGAACCGTCCAGAGTAGTGATGCTAGGCGGGCAGGCAAGTGCGGGCAGCAATCGGTTGAAGAGCATACATTTAGTTTTACTAGCATTTACAGCAGTTGGAGGCCACGGAAGCAGTGTTGTATGGCATTGAATCTTGTTTGGATGACCGCGGCAGCTTTCCAATCTTTAGGGATCTCAGACGATACGAAAGAGAGGTTAAACAGGCTAGTAATAGGGGTTAGAACAATTTCGGAGGATAATTTTTTAGAAAGAGAGGGTCCATATTGTCTAGCCCAGCTGATTTGTAGGGATCCAGATTTTGCAGCTCTTTCAGAACATCAGCTATCTAGATTTGGGTGAAGGAGAAGCAGGGGGGCTTGGGCAAGTTGCTGCGGGGGGTGCAGAGCTGTTGGCCAGGGTAGGGGTAGCCAGGTGGAAAGCATGGCCATTCGTAGAAAAATGCTTATTGAAATTCTTGATTATTATAGATTTATCGGTGGTGACAGTATTTCCTAGTATTTCCTATTTCAGTGCAGTAGGCAGCTGGGAGGAGGTGCTCTTATTCTCCATGGACTTTACGGTGTCCCAAAATGTTTTGTAATTAGTGCTACAGGATGCAAATTTCTATTTGAAAAAGCTAGCCTTAGCTTTCCTAACTGACTGTGTATATTGGTTCCTGACTTCCCTGAAAAGTTGCATATCGTGAGGACATTTCAAAGCTAATGCAGTACGCCACAGGATGTTTTTATGCTGGTCAAGGGCAGTCAAGTCTGGAGTGAACCAAGGGTTATATTTGTTCTTAGTTCTACATTTTTTGAATGGGGCATGTGAGGTGGTGAGGAAAGCACTTTTAAAGAACAACCAGGCATCCTCTACTAACGGGACGAGGTCAATGTCCTTCCAGGATACCTGGGCCAGGTTGATGAGAAAGGCCTGCTCGCTTAAGTGTTTTAGGGAGCGTTTGACTTTGATGAGGGGTGGTCGTTTGACCACGGGCCCATTACGGACGCAGGCAATGAGGCAATGATCGCTGAGATCCTGGTTGGAGACAGTATAGGTGTATTTAGCGGACAAGTTGGTCAGGATGATATCTATGAGGGTGCCCATGTTTACGGATTTAGGGTTGTACCTGGTAGGTTCCTTGATAATTTATGTGAGATTGATGTTATCTCGCTTAGATTGTAGGACAGCCAGGGTGCTAAACATATCTCAGCTTAAGTCACCTAACAGTACAAACTCTGAAGATAGATTGGGGGCAATCAATTCACATATGGTGTCCAGGGCACAGCTGGGGGCTGAGGTGGGTCTATAACAAGCGGCAACAGTGAGAGACTTATTTCTGGAAAGGTGGATTTTTAAAAGTAGAAGCTCGAACTGTTGGGTACAGACCTGGATAGTGTGACAGAAATCTGCAGGCTATCTCTGCAGTAGATTTCAACTCCACCCCCTTTGGCGGTTCTATCTTGATGGAAAATGTTGTAGTTGGGGATGGAAATATCTGAATTTTTGGTGGCCTTCCTAAGCCAGGATTCAGAGATGGTTAGGACTGGTTGGTGGAGTGTGCTAAAGCAGTGAATAAAACACATTTAGGGATGAGGCTTCTGATGTTAACATGCACGAAAACAAGGCTTTTACGGAAGTCAACAAATGAGAGCGCCTGTAAATAGGTGTGATGCTGGGGGCTACAGGGCCTGGGTTAATCTCTACATCACCAGAGGAACAGAGGAGGAGTAGGATAAGGGTACAGCTAAAGGCTATAAGAACTGGTCGTCTAGAGAATAAAAGGGGCAGATTTCTGGACGTGGTAGAATAGATTCAGGGCATAATGTATGGTAGGATGTAAGTACAGTGGGGGTAAACCTAGGGATTGAGTGACGATGAGAGAGCTTGCATCTCTGGAGACACCAGCTAAGCCAGGTGAGGTCTCCCCATGTGTGTGGTGCGTTGAGCTGGACTAGGGGCTCTATAGTGAAATAAAACAATAACTAACCGAAACAGCAGAAGACAAGGCATTTTGACATTAGAAAGGCATGTGTAGCCGAGTGATCATAGGGTCCAATGAGCAGCAATAGGTGAGTCCGGGAGCCGTTCGGTAGTTGCTAATATGCTAGGCGAGCGGGAGGCACGCGGGCCGAGGCTAGCAGATGGGTCTTTGGTGACATCGCAACGGAAAAGCCTGTTGAAACCATATCGGACGATTACGTCGGCAGACTACTTGTGATGGATTGGCGGGGCTCCATGTCGGCAATAAAGAGTCCAGGCCAATTGGCAAAAGAGGTATTGAAGCCCACGAATTAGCGGGTATACCTCTTCGGCTAGCCATGGGATGGGCCTAGCTGCGATGATCCGGTGTAATGGCCCAGAGCTTGCGGTAGGAATCCGGTGATGTGATGGAGAAAAGCAGCCCGATATACTCTGGGTTGATATCGCGCTGTGCAGACTGGCAGGTATTGACCGAGCTAAAGCTGGCTGGTGACCGAGCTAAAGGTGAAGACTGCTAGCTGTGGCTAACAGTGACTACTAGCTAGTAGCTAGTTAGCTGGCTAGCTCCTGATGGAGGTTCCAGTTATAACGTATAAAAATAACAGATCCGTACCACATTGGGTGAGGCGGGTTGCAGAAAAGTATATTTAGATCGTAGATGGAAAGTGAGATTAAAATATATAAGGGAAAAAAACGATGAGACCGACTATTTACATGGGACAAGACAAACACACGTCCGACTGCTACGCCGTCTTGGATCATAAGTATGGCAGAGCAGTGGCACATTGCCTTTCAGGTTTCAACTTCAAAGTTTCACGTTGTATTAGATACACATGGTATACACCATCCAGCGAAATTCTTACATGCAGGTTCCTTCTCAATGCAACAGCATTAAGAAATAATAAAAGATAAGAATAAGAACATAAAGTAAATGGCTCAGTAGAATAGAATACACATTTTAGCATAAGTACACTTGAGATAAAAAGGTGCTATCTAGAACCTGAAAGGGTCCCCATAGGAGAACCCTTTGAAGTACCCTTTTTGGTTCCAGCCAAAGAACCCTTTTGGAATTGGTTTTTCTAAGAGTGTATAATACAGGGTGGCACAATTCATAGTCCAATATTTCCACGTGTTTTAGAGAAAGTGTTTAAATTGTGCTGTATTTAGCTATCATTATAAATCTGGAAACAGCAGCTGTGTTGTGTGTGTAGCATGAATGTGTGTGTGCGTGTGTGTGTGTGTGTATGTGTGGGTGTGTGTATGTGTGGGTGTGTGCATGAGTGAGTGCATGTGTGCTAAGGTGTGGAGAATCAGAGCAGGTGGTCAGTCCAGTTCAAGTGTTCAGCAATCTGATGGCTTGTAGATAGAAACTCTCTCTGAGCCTGTTGGTATCAGACCTCATGATCTGATACCGTCTGCCCGACGATAAGGGAGTGAACAGCTTGTGGCTGGGGGGTGTGTGGGGTCCTTGATGATGCTGCATGCCTTCCTCAGGCACCGTTTTGAGTAGATGTTCTGGATGGGTGGGAGCCCTGTCTAGGTGATGTACTGAGCCGTCTTCACCATCCGCTGGAGGGCCTTGCGGTCGTGGATGGAGCAATTTCCATACCAGGCCATAATGCAACCGGTCAGGACACAGCGGTAGTATTTGGAGAGAACCCAGGCAGGCATGCAGAATTTATTCAGCCTCCTTATGAGGTACAGACTCTGTTGCGCCCTCTTGACAAGATTGGTGGTGTTGTTGGACCATGTCCTCGGTGATGTGGATTCAGAGGAACTTAAAACTGCTGACTCTCTCTACTGCAGTCCCGTTGATGTGGATTGGGGCATGTTCCCTCCTCTGCTTCCTGAAGTCAACAATCATCTCCTTTGTTTTGCTGACGTTGAGGGATAGGTTGTTGTCCTGGCACCACAATGCCAGTTCGTTTACCTCCTCCCTATAGGCTGACTCATCGTTGTTGGTTATCAGACCTACAACCGTGGCGTCGTCAGCAAACTTTGAACCTTAAGCTCCTTCACTCCAGTGCTGTGCCCCTGCCAACCACTGTGAACTACTCCAGGCAGAGCAAGGTCAGCAGAGGATGGAGGGAGACTGCAGTTCAGGTTGCTGGTGAAGTGGTGATTGTGTGTGTGCGTGTGCATGTATACCTCACCATCTGTTGCAGGAACAAGCTGTAGTTATGCTGCTGGTTTGTAGCTACATCTCTCATGTTCAGCTTGGGGAGGACAAGGTTGTTGTTTATCTAATCTAGCAGCTAATTGATCCAATTAGAGGAAGGAAGCCCTTTGTGTAGCGACAGAGAGGCTCCTCTGGCCCCTTCAGTAAACTGGTGAAGTAGCTGCTTTAAGGGTATGACTCACACAGCTGGGTTATGGGCCTCAGAGAAAGCATGGTGCAGATTAGAAGCTGCAGATATATTAGGCTGGGGGAGGGGAATCATTCTCATCATCATAAATTCTGCCTGAGCTCATTACAGGAGTGTGGGTCTGACTCCAGGAACAAATATATATAATCTTGTTTGTGAAAGCGTATTGTGAACACGCAGACATACAGACACATGTGCTGAATGCGCGTGCACGTGCACACACACACACACACACACAGACACACACACACACACACACACACACACACACACACACACACACACACACACACACACACACGGCCATCAAAGGGTACATATCTACTGTATGCTTTAGGGAGAGAAAGATAAACACTTGTAATTAAAAATACTGCCCTGTCAAACTCATTTACATGCTTTTGTAAAGCTATAAACACACTGAAACTAATGCTTATGTTTGCATGGGAATCATATTTTGCTGCTCAACTAATGATTTTGACACTCTTAAAGAGGGGGCCTAATGTGAAATGTATAAGTGATTGATAGCATGTGGATGTAAATGGAAGTTTATTATTATGTTTCTATTTTGAGTTGAGCGTTGGCAGTGATGCATCAAAGAAATGTGATTCGTCTTTGGTTCTGATGTTGTGCTTTTTACTTTGATTCCTGTCTCTACAATGCTACCATCAAATAATCTACATGGATACTCACATCTCTCCTTATGTCATATTATGCATGGCTGCTGAGATTCTATGATGTTGTGAATGGCCCGAACTATACTGCTACCATTCCATGTTGACACTAGTTTCAAAACATTTGAAAATGATGTCCTGTGTATGTTGTGTTTTTGTTGTTTGCAGTAATGTTGTTTGATACATTTCTTATGAATTGACCATCTACTCAAACCAATGCCATCTCACTGTTCTGTCTCATCACGACCACATGCTCAGTATCTGATGGTAACAATGTCTCTCTTGGTTCTCTCTTGGTCTGTAGAATCACAGTGCACACTGTGTGGTGAGCCAGAAGGTGAGTGTGCCTCGCCGTTCAAAGCTTCTGTCATCATCCAGGCTTATGCAGTGTTGGAAGGGAGGAAGCAGGATTTTGTTCTAGCCAAGCACTAATACACCTGATTCAGCTATTCCTGGTTCAGACTGATGACTGTGATTAGTTGATTACAGTATTTGAACAGATGTGTTAGTGCTGGGCTGGAACCAAAGTCTGCACACCCAGTAGGATAGATGAACCATTCTGGCAGAACTGTTTTCCATTACTAACTAATACAGAGGAGATATGGGCTGGGGCCCTGATGTATTGTCTTGTTAGGAGACATATTAGATGTTACAGAGTGGCTGAAAGCATTGTAGTCGTTGAGCCTCTTCTTCGTATTCACCCCTTTATGTTATTGGCTAACATCTGGCAATCTTCATTATTCAAGTGGAAACCATCTTAACAAGGCACAGCTAATGTCATCCCATCATCTTAAAGGTTTTTTTTTTTTTTTTACTTTTAAACTAGTGACCCATTAATTATTTTATAATAATATAACTATATTTACAAACAATTTCATAATGAAATGTAATTGTAAAAAAAACACTGTATAGCCTCAAAACACGGTTTAAACTATCAATTTAATCTCATGGATGGTCAGTCCTTGTTTATGAATTTGAGAGTGGTTACATTTCGACAGCCCCACCCCTGAGCTGTTTACCAAATCAATGTCAGGGTGCCCGCTTTGTTGTTGTTTGAAATGCAGATTGCCCCTTTAATAGTATTTCTGAAAGATCTGCATGCATTAGGTTTTGATTTTTGGAGTGCTTTTGTGTCCCGTTTCTCATCACTGTATGTGAGAGCTGGTGCTATTCGTGATCCTGCCTTTTGCTTCATTCAACCAGCTCAGTGTAAATGTATGTTTCTGTATCACATTTTGTCTACCTGTTTGTCTTTTTTTACTATTTGTACAACTGCACACCGTGTAGGTCTACAAAGATTTACACTGAGTATACAAAGCATTAAGAACACATGCCACTTTCAATGACATAGACTGAACAGGTGAATCCAGGTGAAAGCTATGATCCCTAATTGATGTCACTTGTCAAATCCACTCCAATTAGGGTAGATGAAGGGGAGGAGACAGGTTAAATAATTATTTTTAAGCCTTGAAACAATTGAGACATTGATTGTGTATTTGTGCCATTCAGAGGGTGAATGAGCAGACAAAAGATTGAAGTGCCTTTGAACAGGGTGTAGGGGGTGGGTCCCAAAGACCTCCCCATTATTGATTAAGAGGACCTTAAAATTCACATGTTTTGCTGCAGGCCTGTTGCTATGTGTCTAAAAACTCTGCCGCTATACGTTGCACAAGCTATGTATATTAGTGTTTGTGGTTAAGCTATGGCTGTTGCGAGAGTGTGCTTGCAGGCTGGGTCTGAGTCAGGCCAAAACTAGATAAAGAGAAGTAACCACTGTCTGGTTTTGACATTTTGATCTTGTGTGAGAGTGGACAATGCTAATAAATTCAGAGAAGCTACTGTACAAGGTTGCCTTATAAGCTTATTGATACACACATACATTGACGTAGGTGATCGTACCACTAGGGAGTGATCACATGTATAAAATCAGCTGTGCCTTTAGGTGGGATGCAGAACTTACTCTGAAACATGCGTGCTGTGTTTCCGCTGTCAACTTGAGTCTGCAATTGCATTAATAAAGGTTTATTTATTTTTATTTTTTATTTTTTATTAACCCCTTCACCCCCCCCCCCCCCGCTAGAGCAGCTTTTCTGCTCTATGTACATACATTTTACATACACATTTTACATCCATGGTACTTTTATATAAAGCAGTCACATCACAATAATACATTATCAAACATCAGCTTTTTAATCCCACCCCTCAGCCACTGTCAGCCCATCCCACCTATCACCATAGACCACCCCTCAGCCACTGTCAGCCCATCCCACCTATCACCATAGACCACCCCTCAGCCACTGTCAGCCCATCCCACCTATCACCATAGACCACCCCTCAGCCACTGTCAGCCCATCCCACCTATCACCATAGACCACCCCTCAGCCACTGTCAGCCCATCCCACCTATCACCATAGACCACCCTCAGTTGGTTTCCATGTGCCATATATTTTTCAGTTGTGCTGTGATGTTTTGCATACTTTTTTTTACCTTTCTAATCGTACAGTATCCACAGATTGTGAGCTAAAGATGAAAACCTTTCCTACTAGTATTATTATATTATTTATTGACATGGTTATATGGCTTTCCAAATCGCCCAACACTGCTATTTGGAAGGTTAATTTTAAGAGCATGTTGTGATTTTTTTAACCATTCCTGAACCTGTGACCAGAAACAAGCTACATAGGAGTAATACCAGAATAAATTATCTATTGATTCTGTCTCTTCACAACAAAATCTAGAGAGCTGAGATTGTTGTATGCCCCATATATATAGGATTCTGTTGGTGGCAAGAATTGTATATATTAATTTAAATTGAAAAACTCTAAGTGTTGAATCAAGTGTAGTTGTTTTGTACCAGTTCATAAACCATGTGCCATGGAATTGGTACATTGAAAATCTCTTCCCATTTATTTTGCAACCTGAATCAACATTTGTGTCCTCAAATTAAACTGGTATATTTTTCTATATGGCAGGCAAACAGTTTCCTTACATTCTCTCCATTACACTTGCCTCCTCCATTTTTGTGGTAATGCTGCAGTCAGCATCAAGTTTGTATTGAGCTGATATTCCCATATATTTTCGATAGCGGTATATGTGACATAACTCCTCAGTTTCTATTCATAATATCATTAATAAATATAATACATTTTTTTGTTTGGTTTTAATCAGTATATTTGAATTTAACCATGACATTTGTTGTAATATTTGTTCTATCTTTTCTGGAGAATAAAACTCAAATTGTAACCAGCTTTGTATGGCTTGTTTAAGAAAGGGCGATACTTTAAATAAAATTTCATTTTCAATTAGTCGGAAATGAGAAGTTGTAATCTGTATAAAGGCAAAAGGGCAAAAAGGCCAGGATGAGCCTTTCATAAACCCAACCTGGTTCTCCAGTAGATTCAATATTAACTATATATATATAACTCAATATTCTCAACTCAATATTTAACTAGGCAAGTCAGTTAAGAACAAATTCTTGTTTTCAATGATGGCCTAGGAACAGTGGGTTAACTGCCTTGTTCAGGGGCAGAACGACAAATGTGTACCTTGTCAGCTCAGGGATTTGAACTTGCAACCTTAATGTTCTTAATGTTTGGTACACTCACATCTAATGCAAAAACCTTCAAACAGTACACATGACTAAGCATAATAGCTTTTATCTCTATTGCTCCGTTGGAATTGAGAAGTATGAAATCAAGAAATTGAGAAATGTTTTTATGTACAGTATATGCTAAACAGCAGGAGGATGGTTACCAGAGAATGTCATGCATAACCATGCCAAGGTTTCACTGTGTATAACAGAGCTCTCTCTGGATGCTTATTGGATTGAGACATAATCAGATGGACTGCGGTAATTGTGGATGTGACCTTTTCATAGAGTCAGGGGAGCGGTCCAGAAGGGCCGGGGGGATGGTTGAGGGCCGGCCCGCGCAAAAGGGTCCAGATCAGCCGGGACTTTATTTTGAGTTCCCAGTATGCTGGAGCCTCCAGAGTCAAGCTGCTCAGTGCCTCAGCTCATGTCACTGCTCAGTGCCTCAGCTCATGTCACTGCTCAATGCCTCAGCTCATGTCACTGCTCCTTGCCTCTGCTCATGTCACTGCTCAGTGCCTCAGCTCATGTCACTGCTCAGTGCCTCAGCTCATGTCACTGCTCAGTGCCTCAGCTCATGTCACTGCTCAGTGCCTCAGCTCATGTCACTGCTCAGTGCCTCAGCTCATGTCACTGCTCAGTGCCTCCTCAGCTCATGTCACTGCTCAGTGCCTCAGCTCATGTCACTGCTCAATGCCTCAGCTCATGTCACTGCTCCTTGCCTCTGCTCATGTCACTGCTCAGTGCCTCAGCTCATGTCACTGCTCAGTGCCTCAGCTCATGTCACTGCTCAGTGCCACACAGAGACTGATGTCCCCCAGACCCCCACAGCCTGGAGGAACCTAAACCTAGGATGAACTGAGAGATGACATGTTAGACAGAGTGAGAGAGAGAGAGAGAGAGAGATAGAAGAGGGTGGAAGCATCAGAGGATGTGCGAGGGAGCTTGATTCCCTCCAGGTAATCCCAGCTGAGAGATACAGTAGAAAGAACTGACAACATGCACATCTTATCTCCATGCTTATGCACCGAGTACTGAGCCATTACCAACAGCCCTAACACACAAACATGCAGTATACACACACACACACACACACACAATAAACAGTGACATTCTCCAAAACGCCATTGGAGAAAACCAAAGCCCCTGGACGTGAAGGGAAAGCTGGCAGGTTTTATTTATCTGGTTGAAATAAATACATACATTCAATAGTCCACAACGTAGAGCACACAGAGAGGGGCTGTGTCTTCTATGATTTGTCCCCTGGAGCCAAAGGGATTGTGGGGTTGTTATAGTCTCTCTCCCATCATGCCGGTGTCGATCATAGGGATTTACAGCTGAGTGTCCCCCAGCATCACACTCTGTTACTCACAGGGTAATGCCAGGGATTGACACAAGGTCCCCAGGTTGGGATACAAAAAAAAAATGGGGGGGATGCAGAGATACCGTTTGTCAATATGAGTTACAGTTTGTCCTTGAAAATCGAAAATCGTGATAATCTACAATAATAGGATTTACTTTTGGACAGCAGGAAATACAGATGCCATATCTTAATTTGATCATCCTGTTGAAGCAGGAAATACAAACATGACAAATGGAAGGTTATGTCGTTGAAAACAAAACTGACTCAAATTTTGTTGTTTCAAGCGGTTTCCATTGGGGATATCCTAACGTTCGGGAGAGCCACTGTTGTTCATTTTTCCATTCACAGAAACTCCAATTACATCTTCTGTGGGGTAGTTAGTCTGGTGAAATGTATCGTGACCTGAATTTATATTCAAATAAGCTATGAGACGACCCAAACAAGATGGACCACCAAAACAAGGAATCATGTGACAATAATAATGCACACACATGCAGTTCGCTGAATATATGGAAATTCATTACTGGCCTGACTGTCTGAATATCCTATTTTATGGAGAGGAAAAGGGAAAACATGAGCTTCAAATAGATTTTTTAATTGAATAGTAATAATATACTGTGCCTTCAGAAAGTGTTCATACCCCTTGACATATTCCACATTTTGTGGTGTTACTGCCTGAATTCAAAATGGATTCAATAGTTTTTTTCTCTCATCCTACACACACTCTACACACAGTACCCCATAATGAAACATTTTAAACATGTTTTTATACATGTTTGCTAATTTACTGAAAATGAAAGACAGGAAAGCTTGTATTTTATTTTATTTAATATCCGAAACATACAATATACAGTTGAAGTCGGAAGTTTACATACACTTAGGTTGGAATCAATAAAATTTGTTTTTTAACCACTCCACAAATTTCTTGTTAAACCTGTTTGGGGTAGGGGCTGCATTTTCACTTTTGGATAAATAGCGTGCCCAAACTGAACTGCCTCCTACTCTGTCCCAGATCCTAATATATGCATATTATTAGTAGTATTGGATAGAAAACACTCTGACGTTTCTAAAACTGTTTGAATCATGTCTGTGAGTATATCAGAACTTATTTAGCAGGCGAAACCCCGAGGACAAACCATTCAGATTTTTTTTTTTTTAAGTCACTGTCTTTTTAATATGTTTTCATGGGGAATCCAGAATTCTAATCGACTTTCCTGCAGTTCCTACCGCTTCCACTTGGATGTCACCAGTTTGTAGAAATTGGTTGAGGTTTTTCCTTTGTGTAATGAAGAAGTACCATAGTACCATATTTTGATAGAGGCGCGTAACCAGAAAAGTAGTGTCAGTTTGTTTTGCTCCTGTATTGAACACAGATCATCCCGTCTTCAATTTGATCTATTATGTACGTTTAGAAATACCTAAAGTTGTATTACAAAAGTAGTTTGAAATGTTTTGGCAAAGTTTACAGGTAACTTTTGAGATATTTTGTAGCAAGTTGGATGCGGTGTTTTTCTGGATCAAAAGCGCCAAATAAATGGATATTTTGGATATATATACGGAATTAATCGAACAAAAGGACCATTTGTGATGTTTATGGGACATATAGGAGTGCCAACAAAATAAGCTAGTAAAAGGTAAGGCATGATTTATATTTTATTTCTATGTTTTGTGTCTCGCCTGCAGAGTTGAAATATGCTCCTCTCTCATTGTTTACTGTTGTGCTATCATCAGATAATAGCATCTCATGCTTTCGCCGAAAAGCCTTTTTGAAATCGGACATGTTGGCTGGATTCACAACGAGTGTAGCTTTAATTTGCTCTTCTTGCATGTGTAATTTAATGAAAGTTAGATTTTTATAGAAATGTATTTGATCACAATTACAGTGGATCAGAAGTGTACATACACTTAGTTGACTGTGCCTTTTAAACAGCTTGGAAAATGATGAAAATGATGTCATGGCTTTAGAAGCTTCTGATAGGCTAATTGACATAATTTGAGTCAATTGGAGGTGTACCTATGGATGTATTTCAAGGCCTACCTTCAAACTCAGTGCCTCTGCTTGACATCATGGGAAGACCTCAGGAAAAAAATTGTAGACCTCCACAGGTCTGGTTCATCCTTGGGAGCAATTTCCAAACACCTGAAGGTACCACGTTCATCTGTACAAACAATAGTATGCAAGTATAAACACCATGGGACCACACAGCCCTCATACCGCTGTCACGTTCTTGGAAATGAGCGCACCAAGGCGCAGCGTGAGTATAGTTCCACATATTTATTTAAGTGAAACTAACAAAACAAAATCTCAAAACTTACAAAGACGTGACGACGTAGTGCACAAACACACTAAACACAAATAATATCCCACAAACACAGGTGGGAAAAATGCTACCTAAATATGATCCCCAATTAGAGGCAATGATTACCAGCTGCCTCTAATTGGGAACCAAACCAAAACACCAACATAGACATTTTAAACTAGAACACTCCCTCATCACGCCCTGACCTACTACACCATAGAGAAACAAGGGCTCTCTATCGTCAGGGCGTGACAGTACCCCCCCCCCCCCCCCTCCCAAAAGTGTGGACTCCGGCCGCAAAACCTGAAACCAAATGGGAGGGTTAGGCTAGTGTTGGTGGCGGCTCCGGTGCGCGTCGTAGCCCCCCAGACCCCGATTCCAAGCATGGCGCCGGGCTGAACGACGTGCCTGGACTGGGCATCGGCGCAGAGAAGGGCTCCGGCCCTGGAGCTGGGTTGGAACCCATGCCTAGACTGAGCATTGGCGCAGAGGAAGGCTCCGGCCATGGAGCTGGGTTGAACGCTGCGCCCGGACTAGGCACCGGTGCAGAGGAAGGCTCCGGCCTTGGAGCTGGACTGGACACCATTCCTGGACTGGGCACTGGCGCTGAGGAAGGCTCCGGCCTAGGAGCGGGACTGGACGCCGTGTCGGGACTGGACACCGGCGCAGAGGAGGGCTCCTGCCTTGGAGCGGGACTGGACGCCGTGTCTGGACTGGACACTGGCGCAGAGGAGGGCTCCTGCCTTGGAGCGGGACTGGACGCCGTGCCTGGACTGGGCACCGGAGCAGAGGAAGGCTCCGGCCTTGGAGCGGGACTGGACGCCGTGCCTGGACTGGGCACCGGCGCAGAGGAAGGCTCCGGCCTTGGAGCGGGACTCGACTCCGTGCCTGGACTGGGCACCGGCGCAGAGGAAGGCTCCTGCCATGGAGCGGGACTCGACTCCGTGCCTGGACTGGGCAACGGCGCAGAAGAAGGCTCCGGCTATGGAGCGGGACTGGACGCCGTGCCTGGACTGGACAACGGTGCTGGAGGTTCCAGACCGTTGACCGACGCTGGAGGTTCCAGACCGTTGACCGTCGCTGGTGATTCCGGACCATTGACCGTTGCCGGAGGTTCTGGACCGTTGACCGTCACCGGAGGTTCCGGACCGTTGACTGTCGCCGGAGGGTCCGGACCAGTCGTACCGGACTGGGGAGGCGCACTGGAGGCCAGATGCGTGAAACCGGTGCAGATGGCACCAGACTGGTGTCACGCTCTTCAGCACACCTTTACGGTAGCATTCCCATCGCTACCACCTCTCTCCGGAATCTTTCATCAAATTCCTCATCCGATTCCCAAACAGGTTCTGGCACTCTCCGCTGCTCGACCGCCAGGTCCATGTGCCTCCCCCCAAAAAAACTTGGGGTCTCTGTGGCCGTGGTCCCCGGTGTCGTCGCTGTCCTTCCATGCTCCTTGGCGACTCCCGTCAAGGAAGGGTCTCATGTCCTCTCATGTCCTCCCAAGTCCAAAACTTCCTTACCTCATTTTCACGCTGCTTGGTCCTTTGTTGGTGGGATATTCTGTCACGTTCTTGGAAATGAGCGGACCAAGGCGCAGCGTGAGTATAGTTCCACATATTTATTTAAGTGAAACTAACAAAACAAAATATCAAATCTTACAAAGACCACGACGACGTAGTGCACAAACACACTAAACACAAACAATATCCCACAAACACAGGTGGGAAAAATTCTACCTAAATATGATCCCCAATTAGAGGCAACGATTACCAGCTGCCTCTAATTGGGAAACAAACCAAAACACCAACTAAGAAATGTTAAACTAGAACACCCCCCCGTCACGCCCTGACCTACTACACCATAGAGAATCAAGGGCTCTCTATGGTCAGGGTGTGACAATCGCTCAGGAAGGAAACGCGTTCTGTCTTCTAGAGATGAACATATTTTCGTGCGAAAAGTGCAAGTGAATCCCAGAACATTAGCAAAGTATCTTGTGAAGATGCGGGAGGAAACAGGTACAAAAGTATCTATATCCACAGTGAAACGAGTCCTATATTGTGCTTTGCGGCAGGAGGGGCTGGTGCACTTCACAAATGGCATCATGAGGAGGAAAATTTGGTGGATATATTGAAGCAACATCTCAAGACATCAGTCAGGAAGTTAAAGCTTGGTCGCAAATGGGTCTTCCAAATGGACAATGACCTCAAACATACTTCCAAAGTTGTGGCAAAATGGCTTAAGGACAACAAAGTCAAGGTATTAGAGTGGCCATCACAAAGCCCTGACCTCAATTCTATAGAATATTTGTGGGCAGAAATGAAAAAGTGTGTGCGAGCAAGGAGGCCTACAAACCTGACTCAGTTACACTAGCTCTGTCAGAAGAAATGGGCCAAAATTCACCCAACTTATTGTGGGAAGCTTGTGGAAGGCTACCCAAAACATTTGACCCAAGTTAAACAATTTAAAGACAATGCTATCAAATACTAATGAAATGTATGTAACCTTCTGACCCACTGGGAATGTGATGAAAGAAATAAAAGCTGAAATAATTCATTCTCCCTACTATTATTCTGACATTTCACATTCTTAAAATAAAGTGGTGATCCTAACTGGCCTAAAACAGGGAATGTTTACTAGGATTAAATGTCAGGAGTTGTGAAAAACGTAGTTTAAACGTATTTGGCCAAGGTGTATGTAAACTTCTGACTTCAACTGTACTTGCAGTGAAGCCGCTCAACAACTACGTCATACCAGTCATCCAACAGACTCCTATTCAGAGCTACACACAGAAGCATCCAGGGTCAATGCCCTGCTCAAGGGCATGTTGACCGATCTACCACCAGGCCAAAAAACGTGAATCCGAATCCTCCAAGATCCCCCCACAGTTCCCCAACAGCTGTCCCTCAACCATTTGAACCCCCCCCCCCTCGAACAAGAAAAATAAAATAAAAAAACAGCAAAATATAATGCAAAATTTTTTATGAAAATGTAAAATCATAACAGCAATGCCAGCAGTATATGTTTGTGTGCATGTCTGGCACTATTACATATACAGTATGTGTGTGTTCTTGTATGTATTTAGTTGAATGCGAGTGTGTGTATATGCATGTGTACAAACACCTGCACAGCATCAGCCAGGCTAACTGGCATTAGTTGTGAACTAACTAATAGCTCATTTACATAATTATTCACACCCCTAATTCAATACTTTATAGGTGCACATTTGGCAGCGATTCCAGCTGCAAGTCTATCTGGGAAAGTCCCTAAGAGCTTTCCACATCTGGATTGTGCAACATTTGCCCATTGTTCTTCTCCAAATTCTTTAAGCTCTGTTAAATTGGTTGTTGATCATTGCTAAGACAATGATTTTCAGGTCTTGCCACAGATTTTCCACTCAGGAACATGTAGATTTGGCCTAGTGTTTTACATTATTGTCCTGATGAAAGATTTTGCCTGTACTTAGCACCATTCAGTTTAGAGGCACATATCTGGGGAAGGGTACCAAAAACTATCTGCAACATCGAAAGTCCCCAAGAACACATTGGCCTCCATCATTCTTAAATGGAACAAGTTTGGAACTGTAACGATTGTCCTCTTCTTCTGACGAGGAGTAAGAGAGGTCGGACCAATGTGCAGCTTGGTAAGTGTCCATTTTAATATATAAAACGGAACACTACAAAAATACAAAATAACAACGTGAATGAACAAACGAAAATCGAAACAGTCCCGTATGGTACAAACACAGACACAGGAAACAATCACCCACAACTCAAAAGTGAAACCAGGCTACCTAAGTATGGTTCTCAATCAGGGACAACGAATGACAGCTGCCTCTGATTGAGAACCATACCAGGCCAAACACAGAAATCCCAAATCATAGAAAAAGGAACATAGACAACCCACCCAACTCACGCCCTGATCATACTAAAACAAAGACATAACAAAATAATTAAGGTCAGAATGTGACAGGAACCACCAAGACTTTTCATAGAGCTGGCCACCCAGGCAAACTGAGCAATCGGAGGAGAAGGGTACTTAGTCAGGAAGGTGACCAAGAACCCGATGGGATGGGTCACGTGACATCCCGTCAAGAATCTAAAATCAAAATAATATATTTGTTTAACACTTTTTTGGTTACTACATGATTCCATGTGTGTTATTTAATTGTTTTGATGTCTTCACTATTATTCTACAGTGTAGAAAATAGTACAAATAAAGAAAAACCCTTGAATGAGTAGGTGTGTCCAAACGTTTGACTGGTACTGTGTACTGTATATGTTATTTGGGTGGGAGATCTATAAATAGCGTTGGAGTCGCAAAGGGGGTTTGAAGAGCCACCTACGTCTCAAAAGCCGCTGGTTTGCTGACCCCTCGTTTAGGCTGTTTAGAAGAGGGCTCTTCAGCCCTGTTCCTGGAGAGTTACCGTTCTGTAGGTTTTCGCTCCAACCCTAATCTAGCACACCTGATTCAAATTATTAGCTGGTTGATAAACTGAACCAGGTTTCTTACAAATGGGGTTGGAACGAAAACCTACAGGAGGGTAGCTCTCCAGGAACATGGTTGTAGAGTCCTGGTATAGAGTGTAGCCTATACTGCAGCTATGGAAGTGAGCCAGTGTTTAACATGCTATTTTTATAAGAATGGGATTGTTAATTTAGAATTTAAAATTGAGAAAATAAAACCAACAAACTTTCAAAAACAAAAACACGCGGGTGTCATATCCTTCAACCCAGGCTCCATTATTTATTGAATATTCACTGGCCATTACAATATTTTCCTGGTTTCTCCTCTTGTCCATGTAAGTCAATAGGAGGTGTTTTATTATGAATAAGGCATTCACTGAGGGCCTGACCTTCTGAGGCTATTGACTGAATGGAACCCTGACCTGATCACCAGACGTGCTACCTGTCTCAGACCTGCTGTTTTCAACTCTCTAGAGACAGTAGGAGCGGTAGAGATACTCTGAATGATCGGCTATGAAAAGCCAACTGACATTTACTCCTGAGGTGCTGACCTGTACAACCACTGTGTTTATTATTATTTGTCCCTACTGGTCATCTATGAACATTTGAACATCTTGCCCATGTTCTGTTATAATCTCCACCCGGCACAGCCGGAAGAGGACTGGCCATAGCCTGGTTCCTCTCTAGGTTTCTTCCTAGGTTCTGGCCTTTCTAGGGAATTTTTCCTAGCCACCATGCTTCTACACCTGCATTACTTGCTGTTTGGGATTTTAGGCTGGGTTTCTGTACAGCACTTTGTGACTTGGCTGATGTAAGAATGGCTTTATAAATACATTTGATTTGATTTGATGATTTTGTATTGTAGATGTGGTAGTGAAACAGGGGCCTGAGGGCACACACTTAATGTTGTGAAATCTGTTGTGAATGTATTGTATTCAAAATTGTATAACTTCCTTCATTTTTTCTGAACCCCAGGAAGAGTGGCTTCTGCCTTGGCAGCAGCTAATGGGGATCCATAATAAATACACATACAAACACTCTGATGGAAAGAGAAGTGGGGTTAGAGAGAGATGGGGGGAGAGTGGTAAAGAGAGACAAAGAGGATGGAGAAGAAAAGGGAGAGAGAAAGAGAGAGGGTGACAGAGTGATGCTCAGTAAGAGAGAGGGGACGAGAATGATTCATAGAAAGAGAGAGAGAATTAGAGAGAGTGAGAGAAAGAAAAGAAAGAAAGAAACAGAGAGAGAGCAAGCCTCATGTCGAGACGCAAATGAGCATGTGACTGTGTAAATGCCAGGAGGGATAAGAGAGAGTCCGTGAAGCGTGACTCTAACACAGGGTTTCCCAAACTCAGTCCTATACTTTAGTTTTAATTATGTCTAATTTGTCAACCAATGAACCAATGAAATTGGCATAAGGGGAATACATGTTTTGGAAGCTATTGTTCTTAGGGTCTTGAGTTATGCAGTACATATAGACGGCTTGGTTGTTTAGCAACAAAACCGACGTGTGCACATCTATGGGCAAAAACAGACAGGGTTGGCTTAGATTGTTGATAACATGTCAACTATTGTAACAGCTTTCTTCCTGGGAAGAAACGCAGCGTGGTTAGAGTTCATGTTTTTTAATAAGAAAACTAAACATGAACAGAATACAAAACAATAAACGTGGCAAAACCAAAACAGTCCTAACTGGTGCAGAAAACACAAAGACAGGAAACAACCACCCACAAAACCCAACACAAAACAGGCCACCCTAAATATGGTTCCCAATCAGAGACAATGACTAACACCTGCGTCTGATTGAGAACCATATCAGGCAAAACATAGAAATAGACAAACTAGACCACCCAGCTCACATCCTGACCAACACTAAAACAAGGAAAACACACAAGAACTATGGACAGAACGTGACAGTACCCCCCCCCCCCCCCCCCAAGGTACGGACTCCGACCGCACAACCTAAACCTATAGGGGAGGGTCTGGGTGGGCATCTGTCTGCGGTGGCGGCTCTGGCGCTGGACGTGGACCCCACTCCATCATTGTTTTTGTCCACCTCCTTAGCGTCCTTTGAGTGGCGACCCTCGCCGCCGACCTTGGCCTAGGAACCCTAACAAAGGGCCCTACTGGACTGAGGGGCAGCTCCGGACTGAGGGGCAGCTCGGGACTGAGGTAGCTCAGGACTGAGGGGTAGCTCAGGACTGAGGGGTAGCTCAGGACTGAGAAGTAGCTCAGGACTGAGAGGTAGCTCAGGACTGAGGGGTAGCTCAGGACTGAGAGGTAGCCCAGGCTGGTTGACGGCTCTGGCAGATCCTGGCTGAATGGCGGCTCTGGCAGATCCTGGCTGAATGGCGGCTCTGGCAGATCCTGGCTGACTGGCGGCTCTGGCAGATCCTGGCTGACTGGCGGCTCTGGCAGATCCTGGCTAACTGGCGGATCCTGGCAGACTGGCGGCTCTGGCGGCTCCTTGCAGACTCTAGCGGCTCTGGACAGGCGGGAGACTCTAGCGGCTCTGGACAGGCGGGAGACTCTAGCGGCTCTGGACAGGCGGGAGACTCTAGCGGCTCTGGACAGGCGGGAGACTCTAGCGGCTCTGGACAGGCGGGAGACTAGCAGCTCTGGACAGACGAGGCGCACTGTAGGCCTGGTGCATGGTGCCAGCACTGGTGGTACTGGGCCGAGGACACGCACCTCAGGACAAGTGCGGGGAGCTGCCACCGAAGGGCTGGTGCGTGGAGGTGGTACTGGATAGACCGGTTCGTGCAGGCGCACTGGAGCTCTTGAGCACCGAGCCTGCCCAACCTTACCTGGTTGAATGCTCCCGGTCACCCTGCCAGTGCGGCGAGGTGGAATAGCCCGCACTGGGCTATGCAGGCGAACAACTATATTTAGTCTCAATGTTTATTGAAAGCATAAATCAATTGACCACTTATCTCTCAAATTCATTGTTACAGTTGTTGGCTAGAATTTTTGGGGGGCATATTAGCATACACGTGACATCAGTCAAAACATTTCAAAACAAGACATGGTATCAAGAACAAGATCAAACTAGATGAAACAAGTCACTTACAATTCACCACATGGCAGTTTATTGTTATTGTTGCTAGCTATCTGGCCATCCAGAACCATAACTAGAGGTGACTTCTCAAGGTCAATTACTATTATAGGGTATTGATTAAGCAAAGATTTAAAAGATGTGTTCTAAAATCAATTGAAGGGTAATTGCAGTGGATGTGAAAAGTACTGTTGTAATAGAAAGTTAGCAGGATGTTGGGGGACAAGAGAATATATATAGCCTGCTGTGGTCTCCTCATTTTCTCATATGGTAATATAGCCTACTACAAATCAGTATCCCATATCAGAACATTTTTCATGCATAAACAATAACAACATCCCAAAACAACAAACAGACAGTGTAATTTAATTGTGGGAGACCATCTTACTGTATGCTCTTGCCCCACCAGGCATTACAGCGGCTCTGGGGCTCCTGGTAATAAAATTAAGACCTCATGTATATTCTCCCTGAGCCCAGAAAGCATTGTTCCATGTTGAATTGGGAAGCATGGATTTTTTTATTTCAAAAACATTTACATTGTTTAGAGACTAGACTGGCAAAACATTTGCCAAGCTGCAGCCGAAGGTCAATGCCCAGTATAGACCAGGATTAGATGTGATGGGATTGTAGATAGCAACAACAGCACAGCCAATACAACAATACTACACACATGCTCTGTTTCAGTAGGCCCTATGAAGGCTCGGTCTGAGCCGTAGTAGTTAAGCAGGTCCAGTGGATAGAGTACCAGTGGATTTCTGTGAATTTCACAGCTCTGAGCAGAATACAACATTGCGAGTATCTCTGAGTATGGCAATGCAGGGGCTTTGTGTCACCAACAGCCATCATAGGAAAAAAAACAACGTCTAAAGATTGCCTCCGGCAACCTGGTGAAGTGGATTAAGCAAACATGCCATTAAAACTGCAAGTAGTTTTTACCAGGCCCACTCTCCAGGCTTATCATCAACTAAGCAAAGTCTATCTTTCTCTCCCTGCTCTCAGGCCAGCTTGCTCCCAACACAGCAATTTATGCAGTACTTTTCCCCTAATTTCTGAGTTCTTTCTTGTAAAATGTTTACCTAAGTCTGTTATGAAACAAAATCGATGGAGTCTGAACAAATACTTGTTTAACAAACCTTTTGATGACGCAGTGAAGACTTGCCACTTGCTACAAGTCATACCTGCCCATACCTGCTCCAAAGTACCCACAGTAAGAATACAGTTCACAAGTAGAAAGTCCTCGCTCTGGCTCGATAGCTGGCATGGCCTAAAATATCACATCATCAAATCCAAGTTCAATTTCAGCATGATAAGTGTGTGAAGATAAATCTGCCTCGGAAGAAGATCAGTATCTCACACAGAGGACACACAAATAATCACTCCATCTTTCTGCATATCTATCTATCTATCTATCTGTCTATCTGTCTATCTGTCTAGATAGGAGATTGAAAAATGAGGTAGCTGAGTTGCAGATACCAGGCACAGCTCACGACTGGACCAGGGTCACTCAAAATGCTTCTGACTGGAGCTTGGATGAAGGCAAGGGGGTAGTTTAACCAGAGAGAGAGAGTTGTTTGTGAGACACGGGACAAACACACACACACGCCTTCTGTTTTCAAAATATGTTCTGAGACTCCCCAGGGATTCCCATCCCAATCATGATGCCGGTAGAGGAGAGGAGCCAGTGTGTATGTGTGTACCGGATGAGCAGCTGTACAGGTTTGTGCTGTGTTGGGTAATTGCTGTAGGGACTGCTGGAAATGCTGCTCTGCCCACTAGAGTAGAGAGGAAAGCCCTGGAAGGGCTGTGTAGACAAAGTAAGATATGAGATTTGGCTTGAATGTTCCTTAGCTTTGGTTATCTGAATCTTGATATTGGCCTGTTCAGGGTGATGTTTTAACACAAGAATAACAACAAGCACTTTTTTGGATGACCTGATTCAATGATAAAGAAGTTTGAGACTACGGTATTAGCATAATTTGTTTATCTTACACATTTGAAACCAAAACGAGGGTGCTTAACATGTAATGGAATGAGATGGATCTCTGTGAATGTGCCAGTGACTGTCAGAGCTCTGGAGGCCACTCGTTTTTTATGGGCACCTACCAGAGCTTTAAACATGAGCAATTGACCTTCAAAATGCAAATAGGCCCATTATCATTACTGGAGCACTCCTGCCCTGATCCTGGGGGACGTTGCAGTGTAAATAGCCCAGGGATGTGTCATCACTCCACGCCTGCCAGGCCATGGCATCATTCACCTGTCTACTACCATCAGAGAGGGATTAAACGATGCCATTCCAACTGCCAGTTTCATTTACATTCTAAACCACGGCTCAGATTGATAGATGGAAAGGGGAAAACTGGCTACAAATGGCAAAGTGCACAAGTGCAGATTGTAAGCCAGTGTCATTTTTTCTGAAGGTACATTAATGTGTCATTTTTTCTGAAGGAACATTAATATGTAATTATTCCTCAATGAATAAAACATTTTCAGGTTGATGCTGAAGCATGAAGTGGCTTCACTAATTGGTAATTAACATGTAGTTATAGGTTAAAAAAAAGTATCACTCATGATTCATTCACTCTGTCCACTCATCTCTCTCTCTCTCTCTCTCTCTCTCTCTCTCTCTCTCTCTTCTCTCTCTCTCTCTCTTCTCTCTCTCTCTCTCTCTCTCGCTCTCTTTCTCTTTTTTCCTTCTCTCTCTCTACCTCTCTCTACTCTACCTCTCTCCTCTCTCTCTACTCTCTACCTCTCTCTACTCACTACCCCCCTCTCTCTCTCTCTCTCTCTCTCTCTCTCTCTCTCTCTCTCTCTCTCTCTCTCTCTGTCTCTGTCTCTGTCTCTGTCTCTCTGTCTCTGTCTCTCTGTCTCTCTGTCTCTGTCTCTCTCTCTGACATTGTGCTGTGGTCATCAATAGTTCTCTCTGAGGTCCTGTCTATCTTCCCTCTGGCCTCAGCAGCTTTTCAAAGCCTTTAAAATCAGAACGTGGCCGATGGGAGCCATGGCACATCAGCTTTATGCTTTGCATAAAGTCTTTACATATTCAGGTGACAAGAAGCAATTACTTTAATAAGGCTTCTCTCCATTGGACCCACAAAACTATCATCTCCAGTCATTCCTGCCCTTCCATCCTACACTGAGCTGCTTTATGATCAGTGACTCGTGCGCCAAGCCTCACACATACATTAATCACAGTGGTCTGTAAGAATGCACCTACGGTTATAGATGAAGACCGCCAATGAAAATGTGTTAACCGAGTGGCGCAGCGGTCTAAGGCACTGCATCATAGTGCTTGAGGTGTCACTACAGCTCCTGGTTAGATCACAGGCTGTGTCACAGCCTTCTGTGACGGAGAGAACCATGAGGCGGCGCACAATTGGCCCAGCGTCGTCCGGGTTAGGGGAGGGTTTAGCCGGCCGGGATTTCCTTGTCCCATCGTGCTCTAGTGACTCCTTGTGGTGGGATGTGCGCCTGCAAGCTGAGTTCGGTCGCCAGTTGTACAAAGACAAAGGATAACGGATATGATCGTAGACTACAGGAAAAGGAGGGCCGAACACGCCCCCATTCACATCAACAGGGCTGTAGTGGAGCGGGTCGAGAGGTTCAAGTTCCTTGGTGTCCACATCACTAACAAACTATCATGGTCCAAACTAGAGGTCGACCGATTATGATTTTTCAACGCCGATACCGATACCGATTATTGGATGACCAAAAAAGCCGATACCGATTAATCGGCCAATTTTATTTTATTTTTTCTAATAATGACAATTACAACAATACTGAATGAACACTTATTTTAACTTAATATAATACATCAATACAATTAATTTAGCCTCAAGTAAATAATGAAACGTTCAATTTGGTTTAAATAATACAAAACAAAGTTTTGGAGCAGAAAGTAAAAGTGCAATATGTGCTATGTAAGAAAGCTAACGTTTCAATTCCTTGCTCAGAACATGAGAACATATGAAAGCTGGTGGTTCCTTTTAACATGAGTCTTCAATATTCCCAGGTAAGACGTTTTAGGTTGTAGTTATTGTAGGAATTTTGGGACTATTTCCCTCTATACCATTTGTATTTCATTAACCTTTGACTATTGGATGTTCTTATAGGCACTTTAGTATTGCCAGTGTAACAGTATAGCTTCCGTCCCTATCCTCGCTCCTCCCTGGAATCGAACCAGGAACACAACGACAACAGCCACCCCCGAAGCAGCGTTACCCGTCCCTCTAGTTAGCGCGCGCCTCATCTCGGGAGTTGATAGGCTTGAAGTCATAAACAGCGCAATGCTTGACGCACAACGAAGAGCTGCTGTCAAAACGCACAAAAGTGCTGTTTGAATGAATGTTTACGCACCCGTGGAGTGCAATGAGAGGCAGGTCGTTATTGCGTTGGACTAGTTCACTGTAAGGTTGCAAGATTGGACCCCCCGAGCTGACAAGGTGAAAATCTGTCGTTCTGCCCCTGAACAAGGCAGTTAACCCACCGTTCCTAGGCCGTCATTGAAAAAAAGAATGTGTTCTTAACTGACTTGCCTAGTTAAATAAAGATATAAAAAAAAAAAATAAATCGGCAATTCGGCACTAATTAATCGCCCATTCTGATTAATCGGTCGACCTCTAGTCCAAACACACCAAGACAGTTGTGAGGAGGACACGACAACACCTTTTCCCCCTCAGGAGACTGAAAAGATTTGGTATGGGTCCCAAGATCCTCAAAAGGTTCTACAGCTGCACAATCGAGAGCATCCTGATCAGTTGCATCACGGCATGGCGCTACAGGACCTATATACTAGGCGGTGTCAGAGGAAGGCCCAAAAAATTGTCAAAGACTCCAGTCACCCAAGTCATAGACATTTCTCTTTGCTACCGCATGGCAAGCGGTATTGGAGCGTCATGTCTAGGTCCAAAAGCCTTGTTAACCTCTTCTACCCCCAATTGCTGAACAATTAATCAAATGACCACCCAGACTATTTACATTAATACTCCTGCCCCAATTTGTTTTTACACTATTGCTACTCGCTGTTTATCATCTACCCGTTGTCACTTTAGCCCTACCTACAAATTGCCTGGTCGGGCAAGAGCATACAGTAAGATGGTCTCCCACAATTAAATTACACTATCTGGAAGGTAGACCCACAGAACATGTAAATATTAGTTATATTTTGTTGTTTTGGGATGTTGTTATTGTTTATGCATGAAAAATGTTCTAACAATATGAACAAATGTACAAATTATCTCAACTAACCTGTACCCCCGCACATTAACTCGACACCAGTACCCCCTGTATTTAGCCCCGTTATTGTTATTTGATTGTGTTACTTTTTATTTTTTACTTTAGTTTATTTTGTAAATATTTTCTTAACTCTATGTCTTGAACTGCATTGTTGGTTAAGGGCTTGTAAGTAAGTATTTCACAGTAAGGTCTAAACCTGTTATATTCGGTGCATGTGACAAATACAATTTGATTTGATTTGAATGCATGGAGGAACATACAGTATTTCTACCAAACCAGCTCCTACTGAGAGAGTGTGTTTGCATTGAGTCCTCTGCCGCTGTCTAGCCCAGCAAAACCTGCTATGGCAATGAGTGGGAGGGTGAATCAAAAGGGAGCTCAGTCTGCAGCGCTGCAGCACTGCTAGAAGTTAGGTTGTATTTTGATCAATGCAGCACAGGAATGACTAGAGGAAGGAAAATCTCCCTCCTACACCTTGTGTTTCTATCTCATATAGAAGGTTTGAATTTTCATTTTTCAGTGGCTTCATTGAGTTCGACAATGCCTTGTATGAGTTAACCAGGGATTATTGCTGTGGCACTGCACTCTGGGGGACTGGATGTTTCCCATATCAGTGCTGTACACTCTTAGAAAAAAGGGTTCCAAAATGGTTCTTCGGCTGTCCCCATAGGATAACCTATTTTGGTTCCACGTAGAACCCTGTTTGTTTCCAGGAAGAAAACATTTTGTGTTCCATGTAGAAACCTGTGTGGAAAGGGTTTTACATGGAACCTAAAAGGGTTCTACCTGGAACCAAAAAGGGTTCTTCAAAGGGTTCTCCTGTGGGGACAGCTGAAGCACCCTTTTAGGTTCTAGATAACATCTGTTTTTAATGAAAACAGAAGGGTGGGAGTCCTCCTCTCTTTGGCCCTCCATCCTCTCCTCCTCTCCCCTCAGATGCAGAGATGTGATTGATTAGAGCATTCTCTAAATTTCTCCTGAGTACTGGAGAGCTGAGGTTCAAGCTGCTGCTCTTAAATAGTATATAAATGGCCCACTGGGGATAGGTTAAAGTCGGTTATGTAACTTATGTGAATTGGGGAGTCAGGAGAAGGAATTAGTAAAGTGCTAGAAGAAGTCCTTCATGACCTTTGGGATTAACCTTAGGGGCCCCGAGGGCCACTAGTCACATGACTTCACAGAACATGTTATCAATGTCAGGGGACTAAGAAAAAAGAAATACTTGAATTACATTTCAAACCATTAGTTTGTTTTATATTCTCATACAGTATATCCTCAGGCCTGTTCAACCCCTGTAAATGTAATCGAGGCACATGTGTAATCAATGATTTAACTTTAAGCTGCTTGTTAAGGTTTTCTTCCATCGAAGGAGAGGAGGACCAAAATGCAGCGTGGTTATCTCGATACATCTTTAATAAAGATAATAACGAACAATACAAAAACACTAAACGTAACGTGAAAAACCGAACCAGCCCTATCTGGTGCAAACAAACACAGAGACAGGAACAATCACCCACGAAAAACTCAAAGAATTTGACTGCCTAAATATGGTTCCCAATCAGAGACAATGATAAACACCTGCCTCTGATTGAGAACCACTCCAGGCAACCATAGACTTTCCTAGACTACTATACTATACCACAATCCCATAACCTACAAAAAAACCCAAGACAAAACACACCACATAAATAACCCATGTCACACCCTGGCCTGACCAAAATAATAAAGAAAACACAAAATACTAAGACCAGGGCGTGACACTGCTTATGAATGAATTAATGAATGATTATTTTTGTGTCAAATCGCCAGTTTTCAACCCATCTCTTATGGGATTAATTGACACATGAACAAACATTCCAATAACTCACTGTGTTAATGGCTTGATCATTCTTCTTCCGGTGTTCCCTACTTATATTATTCTGTGACAGCGATGGAAGCCTAGAGCTGAGAAAAGATGATGATGCACGCTAAAGTTGTTGGGGGGGTAGAGATAAGTTAATGAGTTATTATCTATCAACTATCTAATACCCCAAACATAGCCATTAACATTCTAAGCACTGAGCAAGGGGCCGACATCAATTTAATCCCCACCTCACATTGTTCAAATCCAAGCAGCATAAACTATGACAAGTGAAACATAATTAGGTATTAAATTGTATTAAATTGACCAGCGAGTGAAACAGATTTGCAGCGTGTTTCATATATTCCCTGTTAATTCAAGCAAAACAACATTAGTCCATCATAACCATGCCTCTGCTCACTTCTCGTCCTGAATTAATTCTGCCGCACCAATTCATCTACCTCTCCTCTGAGATGAGATCACCATGACGATTGCGAATCAGGAAACACATGCATGCACACACGCACGAACACAGACACATACTACAACTTTCTGCATGTCATTAAAGTTAGATTATCGATACACACATAAAGATTTGTCCATTCTGAATTCTCTATGGGTTTTACAGATACACACACCTGCAAATGATAAATATTATATTTTGTAATGTTTAGCATTATGTTATCCTCCTAATGAGTATGGGGAATCCATTAATTAGCTCCTCTCTGCATGATCTAAAACAGTGGTGTTTTAATGATGATGATTTGGTAAATTAAGGAAAAAAGTTGGAGGCCTAATCTGATTAATTTGCAGTGTGTACATATGAAAGTGTCGTTTCAAAGGTTTCGTCTAAAGGACAACCATTAGAGGGCAATCACAAGGCTGTGTGATGCAGTGTGATGTGACGAGGCAGCCGCTTCCCTGGGGACCTATAGTGGTAAATATGCTAATCAGGCTGCCAATGATGTCACAAGGACTTTAATTGACTCCAATAGAAGAGCAGGAGATGCTACAATATTAGACCCTCCAACTCTAATTCTGATGATGCTGATCCCATATAGACAACAGAAGCATAACGAGTAATAGTCTGATGCAGTGTTATCCACAGTGGCTGATGATGGCTCTGTGACTCTGCAGTCATTGGACAGATGCCTCTACATTATGTGGTAATGTCTGGGAGGTCGTCAAAGTGTCATTGGCCGACAGAGATGGCGTGATGCTAACGTTGATTATTATCCTATGCTAACTTTGAAGCCAAAGTAGGATGATGGTGTGTATTAGAAAGGAGCCACTGAGTCGTTGAATGTTGCCGTAATAAACTCTCTGACTTTGTTGATATGAGGTTGTAAAACAGTATCATTCTCTTGTAATATATACAAATATTTCATACCTGCCCAATTTACGAGCACAGGTTTTCTCCGAACATTGCAGTAGTCTTTTTGCAGATGAGTAGTTTATCCTTGGGTTGAGTCAGTCCTGGTAAATTATAATGATACTCTGAGAGATGGCAATATGTGGCTGCCAGGTATCTTAATGGGCTTTGCAAAATATGGTTCTTATGGTTAATATATCTTGTTCATTCAGGCTTGCAATAAACGCAATGCTGAAAAGCCCAGCCAGCAAATTGTCCACTGTTATGTAGCTAACTCCATTGAAGAGAGAGCCATACTGTGAAGGCAACACCAACTTGGACACATGTCTTTGAGACATCTCACACCTGTGAAGTGATGGAGTACTAAAGTGCCTCACTTCACCTCGCCTCACTCTGACTGTAATTTTGACATTTCTCTGTGTTGTGGCTTCAGGCGCTGACTAACACTGAGATCTATGTTGTCATTAACCTTCTGTTACTAAGCAACCCCTAACTCAGGGCTGTGAGGAGTGACAAGACTGTGCGTGTGTGTGTGCTTGTGGGTGTGTGCGTGCGTGTGTGTGTGTATGAGCCACGGCTGATGGGGGGCCTCGGTGGGATGGATGATGGCTGGATTATTGCAGCTCCTCCACCGGGTGTTGTGGCAGCACAGACGCTCTCTCTCTCTGAGGGGCTGGGTTACAGCATTGTGGATGGAGCTAGCTGTTGTGGCAGCAAAGACGCTCTCTCTCTCTCTCTGAGGGGCTGGGTTACAGCATTGTGGATGGAGCTAGCTGTTGTGGCAGCACAGACGCTCTCTATCTCTCTCTCTCTGAGGGGCTGGGTTACAGCATTGTGGATGGAGCTGGCTGTTGTGGCAGCACAGACGCTCTCTCTCTCTGAGGGGCTGGGTTACAGCATTGTGGATGGAGCTGGCTGTTGTGGCAGCACAGACGCTCTCTCTCTCTGAGGGGCTGGGTTACAGCATTGTGGATGGAGCTAGCTGTTGTGGCAGCACAGACGCTCTCTCTCTCTCTGAGGGGCTGGGTTACAGCATTGTGGATGGAGCTAGCTGTTGTGGCAGCACAGACGCTCTCTCTCTCTGAGGGGCTGGGTTACAGCATTGTGGATGGAGCTAGCTGTTGTGGCAGCACAGACGCTCTCTCTCACTGAGGGGCTGGGTTACAGCATTGTGGATGGAGCTAGCTGTTGTGGCAGCACAGACGCTCTCTCTCTCTGAGGGGCTGAGTTACAGCATTGTGGATGGAGCTAGCTGTTGTGGCAGCTCAGACGCTCTCTCTCTCTGAGGGGCTGGGTTACAGCATTGTGGATGGAGCTAGCTGTTGTGGCAGCACAGACGCTCTCTCTCTCTTGAGGGGCTGGGTTACAGCATTGTGGATGGAGCTAGCTGTTGTGGCAGCACAGACGCTCTCTCTCTCTGAGGGGCTCGGTTACAGCATTGTGGATGGAGCTAGCTGTTGTGGCAGCACAGACGCTCTCTCTCTCTGAGGGGCTGGGTTACAGCATTGTGGATGGAGCTAGCTGTTGTGGCAGCTCAGACGCTCTCTCTCTCTGAGGGGCTGGGTTACAGCATTGTGGATGGAGCTAGCTGTTGTGGCAGCACAGATGCTCTCTCTCTCTGAGGGGCTGGGTTACAGCATTGTGGATGGAGCTAGCTGTTGTGGCAGCACAGACGCTCTCTCTCTCTGAGGGGCTGGGTTACAGCATTGTGGATGGAGCTAGCTGTTGTGGCAGCACAGACGCTCTCTCTCTCTCTGAGGGGCTGGGTTACAGCATTGTGGATGGAGCTAGCTGTTGTGGCAGCACAGACGCTCTCTCTCTCTGAGGGGCTCGGTTACAGCATTGTGGATGGAGCTAGCTGTTGTGGCAGCACAGACGCTCTCTCTCTCTGAGGGGCTGGGTTACAGCATTGTGGATGGAGCTAGCTGTTGTGGCAGCTCAGACGCTCTCTCTCTCTGAGGGGCTGGGTTACAGCATTGTGGATGGAGCTAGCTGTTGTGGCAGCACAGATGCTCTCTCTCTCTGAGGGGCTGGGTTACAGCATTGTGGATGGAGCTAGCTGTTGTGGCAGCACAGACGCTCTCTCTCTCTCTGAGGGGCTGGGTTACAGCATTGTGGATGGAGCTAGCTGTTGTGGCAGCACAGACGCTCTCTCTCTCTCTGAGGGGCTGGGTTACAGCATTGTGGATGGAGCTAGCTGTTGTGGCAGCACAGACGCTCTCTCTCTCTGAGGGGCTCGGTTACAGCATTGTGGATGGAGCTAGCTGTTGTGGCAGCACAGACGCTCTCTCTCTCTGAGGGGCTGGGTTACAGCATTGTGGATGGAGCTAACTGTTGTGGCAGCACAGACGCTCTCTCTCTCTCTCTGAGGGGCTCGGTTACAGCATTGTGGATGGAGCTAACTGTTGTGGCAGCACAGACGCTCTCTCTCTCTCTCTGAGGGGCTGGGTTACAGCATTGTGGATGGAGCTAACTGTTGTGGCAGCACAGATGCTCTCTCTCTCTGAGGGGCTGGGTTACAGCATTGTGGATGGAGCTAACTGTTGTGGCAGTGGCTCAGACTGTCTTTGTTTTTCTCCTTGCTTATCTCCCTCACCCTCTCTCGTTGGTCCCACTCTCACCCCCTACTTTCTCTCTCTCCTCTCATAGTCATACGCAACACACACACACGCACGCACGCACGCACGCACGCACGCACACACACACACACACACACACACACACACACACACACACTACACTCCATGTCTCTCATACTCTCACTGAGTGGTCTGACATGGAGTAGTATTTATCATCACCTCACCAGGGTTCATGCTGAGCCTGTTGAGACTTCACCTGTAAAATGCTTCCTTCAAAGAGAGAGAAGTGGGGGAATGGATAAGGACAGAAGAAGATATAAATCATTGATGGATGTGGGGAGAGAGACGGGACCTTAATAATGATACATGTTGAAGAGTTGATTTCCATACTGCTGTTGATAACAGGCAGTATAAATGCAGCACCCGGCCAACTCTACCCCGGGAGCTCCATCCCCTAACACCCTCCCATCTATGTAACAGGAACATTGCAGCTAGCTGTCTGTGTTCATTGGTGTTCCCCTTGTGGGAAAGGACAGAAACAGGATAGTTGTTTTTCCTGACCATATCACCTTACCAGGAAAAACTCTGACTCCACTGACCTGTCTTATACCATTTTACTCCACGGGGAACAGACATCAAACACAAAAGGAAAATCCTTTCAGGAAAACCTTTTGGCCCAAAAGCAAACTTTTGTCATGTCCAGTCCGGTCCTCCAGGAGATGCCAGGTTTCCCAGCTCTCCTCCCATCCTATCACCACAGCATGTCCTGGGGAGGGAAACTAAATCAGCTCAGTCCATTGAATGATTAGTTGAATCATGTGGCTTGAGTGAGTTACTAGAGATGGAACCTAGAGACTTTCAGGCTGTGTGTGGCTCTATTCAAAGGGCCCTACACAGATGCTGACTGCCTGACCTGAGTACCTATCTGATACATGACCTTTACTAGCTCTAGCAAACCACTCTTTCTCTCAGTCAAATACAACATTTCAGGGGTTATTGAACAGTAATAACTATGTTTTAGATGTGATAAAGAACTGTCACATCATTGTAGTCAGTAAACCTTGTTGAGCTGTATGGGATTGCAAGGATCATCAGTACACTCTCATCAAGTCCCATTTTCAGTTCTGAACATTTTGGTGGTCCAGCGACAGCGAGTAGTCCTTTTTTGGCTGCGTTGTGAGTGTTTTCTGGGCCAGGGTCAATAGCAGTCCTTTAATTTCACTGCCTCTGAAACAGCCACTTACACTAATTACACTGAACAAAAATATAAATGCAACATGTAAAGTGTTGGTCCCATGTTTCATGAGCTGAAATAAAAGTTCACAGAAATGATCCATATGCACAAAAAATGCTTATTTCTCTAATTTTGTGCACAAATTTGTTTACATCCCTGTTAGTGAGCATTTCTCCTTTACCAAGATAATCCATCCACCTGACAGGTATGGCATATCAAGAAACGGATTAAACAGCATGATCTTGTACTGGGGACAATAAAAGGCCACTCTAAAATGTGCAGTTTTGTCACAAAACGTAATGCCATAGATGTCTTAAGTTTTGAACGAGTGTGCAAATTGGCATGATGACTGAAGGAATGTCCACCAGAGCTGTTTCCAGATCATTTCATGTTTATTTCTCTACCATAAACTGCCTCCAGTTTAGAGAATTTGTCAGTACGTCCAACCGGCCTCACAAATGCAGAACATGTCAAACCACGCCAGGCCAGACCAGAGTCCAGCCACTCGGGAAGCTGATGAAACTGTGGGTTTGTACAATCAAATAATTTCTGCACAAACTGTCAGAAACCATCTCAGAGAAGCTCATCTGTGTGCACGCCATCCTCAACCAGGTCTTGAAAATATCCCATCAGCTTCCCGATCCTGACTGCAGTTTGGAATCCTGACCAACTTCAGTGGGCAAATACTCACCTTTGATGACCACTGGAACACTGGAGAAGTGTGCTCTTCACGGATGAATCCCGGTTTCAACTGTACCGGGCAGATGGCAGACAGCATATATCGTGTGGGAGAGCTGTTCTCTGATGTTAACGTTGTGAACAGAGATCCCCATGGTGGCGGTAGGGTTATGGTATGGGCAGGCTGGAGAAGCTACGGTATGATGGCAATTTGAATGCACAGAGATACCGTGACGAGATCCTGAGGCCCATTGTTGTGCCATTCCTCCACCGCCGTCACCTCGTGTTTCAGCATGATAATGCACTGCCCCATGTCTCAAGGATCTGTACACAATTCCTGGAAGATGAAAATATCCCAGTTCTTCCATGGCCTGCATACTCACCAGACATGTCACCCGTTGAGCAGGTTTGGGATGCTCTGGATCGACGTGTACGACATCGTGTTCCAGTTCCCGCCAATATTTAGCAACATCGCACAGCCATTGAAGAGGAGTGGGACAACAGTCCACAGGCCACAATCAACAGCCTGATCAACTCTATGTGAAGGAGATGTGTCACACTGCATGAGGCAAATGGTGGTCACACCAGATATTGACTGGTTGTCTGATCCACGTCCCTGCTTTTTTAAAAAGGTATATGTGACCAAAAGATGCGCATCTGTGTTCCCAGTCATGTGAAATCCATAGATTAGGGCCTAATGAATTTATTTAAATTGACTGACTTCCTTATATGAACTGCAATTCAGTAAAATCTTTGAAATTGTTGCATGTTGCGATTATATTTTTTGTTCAGCCAACAGCAACCTTTTCAAACTGTTTGTGTGAGTTTGTGTGTGTGTTTGTGCGCTTGTGTGTCCATGTGCACTATGTGCATTTGTTTGTATGCTAATTATCCAGTGCTGAACACTAGTCTCCCAATCACGACCATCCATTCATGCAAATAAATTGAACAATCATGAATTGAATTAGGACTTGAATTTGAAACAGAAAAAAGTGGAGCTCTCTTTATCCTCTTACATGCTTTCGATACAGAACATCATTTACTGAGATATGTGGCAATTGCTTCTACCAGGTATAATCAGCACAGGAGCTGTACAGCTCAGATTAACATCACAACAAATCATTTAACATGCTGATTGGCTTTGTGCTTCTAATGTTTTGGTTTACTTTGAAAAGTAGACAAGGATCTGAACCCGACTGACTGCCTGTATCACCTCAATCTCCCAAGTCATTACCGTTACACCCAGGAGAGAGAGAGCGATAGAGAGAGAGACGGGGAGAGGTAGAGAGAGATAAACAGAGAGATGAAGACACAGAGAGAGAAGCATCACATTAGAGAAGTGTGGTGGAACAGGTGAACAGGGATTTTGCTGTGATGGAATTGGAGTGTTCAGCTGGACATCCTGATCCTGAAGTGGGCTTTCAGAGACAGGATCTTTCCTCATGTTTTTCTGTGATAAAAGATACCAGTTTCTATGGCTACAGTGAGAGGTTTTGAGGCTTTAGTCATGATATCAAAATGGACTCTTTTCTCTATTCCATAGGAGGAGTAGTTGAAGAGGAACAGTGATTCTGTCACTTCAGAGATTTGGTTCCCCTTCATTCTGCTCCCTGTTTGACTGACATATAGAAGGACAGTTCCATACCGCAGAACACTGAGCACAGCACCGATAAGACGATGGCTTCTTCATTACGCTGCTAATTCGCTGCGCCACACTGATAAGTATTCAAGCATTCTGCTGCCCCGCTTATCTGGCTAAGTTAATCTCATGGTAGGAAAGGAAAGTAAGAGTCCCCTTGGCTCCTGACTGTGGAGTTCTTCTGGAAAATGGAAGGAGATTGTTGGAAAGAGAAAAAGGGAAATTTTACTCAGGGACACTGGACCTAATCTCTTTTGGAGGGATTAATGGTGAAAGGTCTGATAGGTTTGTGTGTTAGGTGGCCATGGCAGGATTATGGGCCACATTGGCTATACAAAGGCTGTCTTCTTAGACTCTCAGTCTCAAATGTGTATCCCCCCCCCCCCCCCCTCTCTCTCTCTCTCTGTATCTCTATCTGAGTCTGTCTCTCTCTCATACATAGTTTCTCTCTCACACACCCTCACTTTCCCACACACTCTCTCTCTACTCATTGATGTTCTGTTATGCAGCTCCTCTCTTCCCACTAAAAAAGCCCACTGCGGCATTAGCAGCGGTAGTAGTAGTACCTCTGGTCTAATCTAGCTCTAGCCCCAGTGCTGCTAACCCAGAGATGGTGGGGTGCTGCTCTGATTGCTCCAGCACGCTGTTCAAGCCCAGCAGGCTGTGGCTGGCTATCTGTCTTCACTCACATCCTCACTGAGCTGGCAGCTCTGTGGACCAACACAACACAATGGGCAGAGCAACAGGATGCGCTTCAGGCTCCGGCATAGCCAGCCAATACAGTGCAACACCAACCCAACAATGTTATTTCTCTCTCTCTCTCTCTCTCTCTCTCTCTCTCTCTCTCTCTTTCTCTCTCTCTCTCTCTCTCTTCCTCTTCCTCTTTTCATATTCAGCACTCTATTAAGCATCAACAATTGAAATAATTATCTTAAATCATATTAGTTAATTATCACATAAGTAACTAACAGTACCTCAATAAGTGTTTCTGTTTGAGAAGCACAGTCATGTCTGCAGCAGAGGTTCACTTGACAATGACCCTATATCATCTCATTGATTAGTGTGAGAACTGCCTTTTTGTAGACCTGTCGTCTGTATGATCTGTGACAAGCTGACTCAGCACCTCCACAACCCCACATATTCTCCCAGAGCCTTTTGCTTTCTCCTCTCTTTCCACTTATTACCTTCCAGACCTCTCTCTCTTTCAGCTTGTGAAAGGCCTAATAATGTTTTCTGTCACGGGGCGTTGGGATGGGCTGGAGAGGGCGGTCAAGCCGTGTCAGTGAAAAAGATTGTCTGTCGGATCCCTGGCTGTCTAACAGATTGATTGACCTGAGCATCTGTGAGGGGAGAGGCGAGTGTAGATAATCAGGCCCTGGCCATCACAGCTCTTCTGCCCTGGCCGTGTAGCTGTCCATCAGCTCTCACTCCAATCTAATAGCCTGGACCAGGAATGGGCAACTTTGATGGGGGTGGGGGTCACAAAAAATCTGAGCTCATCATGAGGGGCTGCATAGCGAGCAAAGATTTTAGTGGCCCCCCTCTTGACAGTGGAGACATGTTGCCGTTTTTAAAGCAAGTTTGCTGATTCTACACATTTTGCCATGGAGAGGAGAGAAGATTTAGCTATTTTATAACTCATTTCATGCAATTCTACTCATTTTGCCATGGGGCGGAGAGGAAAATGAGCTGTTTTACAGCTCATTTCCTGCAATTTTACACATTTTGCCATTGATTGGAAATAAATGTTTGCAGTTTTAATATCATATATCTGAGTGACAATGATTTAGAAACACAATGGGGGGCCCCCGGCCGGTAATTCAACCATGATAACAAGCAAACAAATTTGCTAACATGGGCTAATTGACTGACTAGCAGTGACTGACATAACAAGAGGAAAACTGTTGATGCACAACCAAATTTTGAATTCCACTTTGTGCATTCTGCTATTCTATCTGGCAACAGTAAGATGACTGGGAAGGGGGGGATCCGAGGGCCTTCAAGCCGCCAGTTGCCAATCCCTGGCCTCGACCATCACCTGGACCATCACCTGGACCATCACCTGGACCATCGCTTATGTGTTAGGACACAATTCCCCCCCCTTAGTGATGAAAGGCCAGTATTTCCGGGGAGAGTGTGTTTAACCTTTGGGAGATGGATAATTAAGCTGCTCTATCGATTTGCTTTTCTTAGAAAGGGTGCTTCTTTTCCTGGATCAGATGTTGTTCTCATAGCTGCTCTTGTTATTGTCAAGTGCTCTCAAACTAAAGCCTACTTTGTACGCATGTGTTTATGGTATTTATTGGTGAAGAGATGATATACTGCTCTGATGCCTAGTGCTCCCTGTATTGGCCCTGTATTGGCCCAGTATTGGCCCTGTATGGCCCTGTATTGGCCTTGTATTGATCTATTACGTAATACTGAGGTACAATGATATTGCCAAATCTGAAGGTCGTGGGCCTTTTGCGCTGTAGATATTTTAAGTCCTGTTCCAGGCTAAATGAGGGGAGGTGTGTGCCAGTCAGTTACTCTAGCAGATATAATGCTATTTAAATGGTAATGTAATAAAAGGAGCAAAACCACCTTTATTTATACTCTGTGCATAGCGTAGGCTACGTACTGAACTGGAGCCCTTAATATATGAGGCCCTTCCTCTGACTCTCTCTCTCTCTAGCCTCCTGCAGAGTTCCAGCATAGATCACTTAGGGGGTTCTTGGAGCATTGACAATATTGGACCAATGGCTCTGTGCCAAGTGTTGAGTCAGGCATGGTCAGTACATGGCTAAGCAGACCACAGGCTCATGACTGATGCATCTCTCCACATGGTCAGTACATGGCTAAGCAGACCACAGGCTCATGACTGATGCTTCTCTCCACATGTTCAGTACAAAACAAAACGAACTCCCACAGACAGACAGAAAACATAGGGTATAATGGGGAAGATGGGTGACACCTGGAGGGGGGTGGAGACAAGCACAAGGACAGGTGAAACCGATCAGGGCGTGACAAGTAAAGTAGTGTGTTTGTGGACTGTAGTGTTTTTGCGGACACTACTGTAGTATTTACAACAGTGTTTTTGTTGCGGATAATACTGTAGTATTTACTATTGTTGAAAACAAATGATAGTCCCACTAAACACAAACCAGATGGGATGGCTTATCGCTGCAGAATGCAGTGGTAGCCATACTGGTTATGTGTGCCTTGAATTCTAAATAAATCACAGACAGTGTCACAGCAACAAAAAAAGCACACCATCTCACCTCCTCCTCCGTGCTTCAAGGTGGGAACCACACATGCAGAGATCATCCCTTCACCTACTCTGCATCTCACAAACACACAGCAGTTGGAACCAACAATCTTGAATTTGGACTCATCAGACCAAAGGACACATTTACACCAGTATAATTTCCATTGCTTGTGTTTCTTGGTCCAAGCAAATCTCTTCTTATTATGTGTGTCCTTTAGTAGTGGTTTCTTCGCAGCAGTTCAACCATGAAGGCCTGATTCATACAGTTTCCTCTGAACAGTTGATGTTGAGATGTGTCTGTTACTTAAACTCTGTGAAGCATTTATTTGGGCTGCAATCTGAGGTGTACTTAACTCTAATGAACTTATCCTCAACCAGAGGTAACTCTGGTTCTTCCTTTCCTGTGCCGGTCCTCATGAGAGCATGTTTCATCATAGCACTTGATGGTTTTTGCGACTGCACTTGACTGCTTCTTGTTCTTGAAATGTTCCGTATTGACTGACCTTCATGTCTTAAAGTAATGATGGACTGTTGTTTCTCTTTGCTTATTTGAGCTGTTCTTGACATAATATGGACTTGGTATTTTACCAAATAGGGAAATCTTCTGTATACCCCCCTACCTTGTCACAACACAACTGATTGGCTGAAACGCATTAAGAATTAAATCAATTTCACAAATTAACTTTTACAAGGCACACCTGTTAATTGAAATGCATTCCAGGTGACTACCTCATTAAGCTGGTTGAGAGAATGCCAAGAGTGTGCAAATCTGTCATCAAGGCAAAGGGAAGAGTCTCAAATATAAAATATATTGTGATTTGCTTAACACTTTTTTGGTGACTACATGATTCCATATGTGTTATTTCATAGTTTATATTTTTTCACTATTTACATTTTTTGTTGTTAACCTTTATTTAACTAGGCAAGTCAGTTAAGAACAAATTCTTATTTACAATGACGGCCTAGGTTAACTGCCTTGTTCAGGGGCAGAATGACAGATTTTTACCTTGTCAGCTCGTGGATTCGTTCTAGCAACCTTTCAGTTACAGGCCCAACTCTCTAACCACTAGGCTACCTGCCGCCCCAGGTTCAATGTAGAAAATAGTAAAATAAAGAAAAACCATTGAATGAGTAGGTGTTCTAAAACTTTTGACCGGTAGTGTATATAATGGTGTGGAATATGGACAGTATATGACTTGAAAAGGTGTGTACAGCACTACTTATATAGGATGAGACATGACTAGAATACAGTGAACAACAATATAAAAGCAACATGTTAAGTGTTGTTCTCATGTTTCACCAGTTGAAATTAAAGATCCCAGAAATTTTCCAGATACACAAAAAGCGTATTTCTCAAAAATATTGCGCACAATTTGTTTACGTCACTGTTATTTAGCATTTCTCCTTTGCCAAGTGTCACGCCATAGAGAGGCTTTTATTCTCTATTTTGGTTCGGCCAGGGTGTGACTAGGGTGGACATTCTAGTTTTTTTATTTCTATGTTTTCTATTTCTTTGTGTTTGGCCGGGTGTGGTTCTCAATCAGAGGCAGCTGTCTATCGTTGTCTCTGATTGAGAATCATACTTAGGCAGCTTTTTCCCACCTGTGTTTTGTGGGTAGTTGTTTCCTGTTTTGTGTCTGCACCAGACAGAACTGTTTCGGTTTGTTCCATTTTGTTATGCTCTTAGTGTTCAGTTTAAATAAATTACCACGCTGCTCTTTGGTCCACTCCTTCTTCATGCAACGACGAGTGTTACACCAAGATAATCAATCCACCTGACAGGTGTGTCATATCAAGAAGCTGATTAAACAGCATGATCATTAAACAGGTGCACCTTGTGCTGGGGACAATGCAAGGTCACTCTTAAATGTGCAGTTTTGTCACACAACACAATGCCACAGATGTCTCAGTTTTTGCGATTAGCATGCTGATTCCAGGAATGTCCACCAGAGCTTAATTTCTCTACCATAAGCCGTCTCCAACGTCATTTTAGAGAATTTGCCAGTACGTCCAACCGGTCTCACAACCGCAGACCACGTGTATGTCGTTGTGTGGGCGAGAGGAAGGCATAAACCACAGACAACCAATTTCAATGTACAGAGATACCGTGATGAGATCATGAGGCCCGTTGTCCTCTGCCATCACCCTTTATCCTCTGCCATCACCTCATATTTCAGCATGATAATGCACAGCCCCATGTCGCAAGGATCTGTACACAATTCCTGGAAGCTGAAAATGGCCCAGTTCTTTCATGGCCTGCATACTCACCAGATATGTCACCCATTGAGCATGTTTGGGATGCTCTGGATCGACGTTTACTACTCTGTGTTTCAGTTCCCACCAATATCCAGCAACTTCGCACAGCCCTTGAAGAGGAGTGGGACAACATTCCAGAGGCCACAATCAACAGCCTGATCAACTCTATTCAAAGGAGATGTGTCGCGATGCATGAGGAAAATGGTGATCACACCAGATACTGACTGGTTTTCTGATCCACGTCCCTACTTTTTTTAAAGGTACAGTGCCTTGCGAAAGTATTCGGCCCCCTTGAACTTTGTGACCTTTTGCCACATTTCAGGCTTCAAACATAAAGATATAAAACTGTATTTTTTTGTGAAGAATCAACAACAAGTGGGACACAATCATGAAGTGGAACGACATTTATTGGATATTTCAAACTTTTTTAACAAATCAAAAACTGAAGAATTGGGCGTGCAAAATTATTCAGCCCCCTTAAGTTAATACTTTGTAGCGCCACCTTTTGCTGCGATTACAGCTGTAAGTCGCTTGGGGTATGTCTCTATCAGTTTTGCACATCGAGAGACTGAATTTTTTTCCCATTCCTCCTAGCAAAACAGCTCGAGCTCAGTGAGGTTGGATGGAGAGCATTTGTGAACAGCAGTTTTCAGTTCTTTCCACAGATTCTCGATTGGATTCAGGTCTGGACTTTGACTTGGCCATTCTAACACCTGGATATGTTTATTTTTGAACCATTGTAGATTTTGCTTTATGTTTTGGATCATTGTCTTGTTGGAAGACAAATCTCCGTCCCAGTCTCAGGTCTTTTGCAGACTCCATCAGGTTTTCTTCCAGAATGGTCCTGTATTTGGCTCCATCCATCTTCCCATCAATTTTAACCATCTTCCCTGTCCCTGCTGAAGAAAAGCAGGCCCAAACCATGATGCTGCCACCACCATGTTTGACAGTGAGGATGGTGTGTTCAGCTGTGTTGCTTTTACGCCAAACATAACGTTTTGCATTGTTGCCAAAAAGTTCAATTTTGGTTTCATCTGACCTGAGCACCTTCTTCCACATGTTTGGTGTGTCTCCCAGGTGGCTTGTGGCAAACTTTAAACAACACTTTTTATGGATATCTTTAAGAAATGGCTTTCTTCTTGCCACTCTTCCATAAAGGCCAGATTTGTGCAATATACGACTGATTGTTGTCCTATGGACAGAGTCTCCCACCTCAGCTGTAGATCTCTGCAGTTCATCCAGAGTGATCATGGGCCTCTTGGCTGCATCTCTGATCAGTCTTCTCCTTGTATGAGCTGAAAGTTTAGAGGGACGGCCAGGTCTTGATAGATTTGCAGTGGTCTGATACTCCTTCCATTTCAATATTATCGCTTGCACAGTGCTCCTTGTGATGTTTAAAGCTTGGGAAATCTTTTTGTATCCAAATCCGGCTTTAAACTTCTTCACAACAGTATCTCGGACCTGCCTGGTGTGTTCCTTGTTCTTCATGATGCTCTCTGCGCTTTTAACGGACCTCTGAGACTATCACAGTGCAGGTGCATTTATACGGAGACTTGATTACACACAGGTGGATTGTATTTATCATCATTAGTCATTTAGGTCAACATTGGATCATTCAGAGATCCTCACTGAACTTCTGGAGAGAGTTTGCTGCACTGAAAGTAAAGGGGCTGAATAATTTTGCACGCCCAATTTTTCAGTTTTTGATTTGTTAAAAAAGTTTGAAATATCCAATAAATGTCGTTCCACTTCATGATTGTGTCCCACTTGTTGTTGATTCTTCACAAAAAAATACAGTTTTATATCTTTATGTTTGAAGCCTGAAATGTGGCAAAAGGTCGCAAAGTTCAAGGGGGCCAAAAGATGCATATCTGTGTTCCCAGTCGTGAAATCCATAGATTAGGTCTTAATGAATTTATTTAAATTGACTGATTTCCTTATATGAACTGTAACTCAGAAAAATCTTAGACATTTTTGCATGTTGCGTTTATATTTTTGTTCAGTATACATATACTGTAAAGTGGTAAAACAGTATGTAAAATTAATTAAAGTGACCAGTGTTCAATGACTCTATGTACATAGGGCAGCAGTCTAAGGTGCAGGGTAGAGGACCCGCTGGTAGCCAGCTAGTGACAGTGTCTAAGGTTCATGGCAAGGTACTGGGCGGAGGCCAGCTAGTGGTGACTGTTTAGTATTTTCTTTAACAAAGAGATTTACATTGCAGTTTAGAAAACAAATCTTGTCCAAAATATAGTGGTCTCTTGGGGTACGTTGAGCTGTGGGACAGGGCAAGTTAAGCCGCCTGAAAATGTCTTTACTGAATGAAATATTACCACTACCTTTTTAAAATCATATCTATCTTTATTCCCCAAACAAAATTCAACACAGTCACAATCAATTTTCGTCTTTTAATAATTTTAAGCATCTTTTAACACAGGCTTAACACTTAACAAACACTTTGTACCATTTTTTAAAACTTTTAACATAGGCCTCATATCCCAGCGATAATGCCTTGCATTACGCCTGGGAAGAATACACTTACATTTGCTCAACTTGTCATTGACTCAACTTACCACATGGCCATTGGCTCAACTTACCACATGGCCATTGGCTCAACTTACCACATGGCCATTGGCTCAACTTACCACATGGCCATTGGCTCAACTTACCACATGGCCATTGGCTCAACTTACCACATGGCCATTGGCTCAACTTACCACATGGCCATTGGCTCAACTTACCACATGGCCATTGGCTCAACTTACCACATGGCCATTGGCTCAACTTACCACATGGCCATTGGCTCAACTTACCACATGGCCATTGGCTCAACTTACCCCAAGGCAAACATTTTGACTATATTAGTCCACATACAGTGCCTTCGGAAAGTATTCAGACCACTTGACTTTTTCCACATTTTGTTACGTTACAGCCTTATTCTAAAATGGATTAAATAAAAATCCTCAGCTATCTACGTGTGTAAAAAGCGAAACCAGGTTTTTAGACATTTTTGCTGATTATAAACATATATAAAATGGAAATACCTTATTTACATAAGAATTCAGATCCCTTTGCTATGAGACTCGAAATTGAGATCAGATGCATCCTGTTTCCATTGATCATCCTTGAGATGTTTCTACAACTTGATTGGAGTCCACCTGTTATAAATTCAAATGATATGATTTGGAATAGCACACACCTGTCTATATAAGGTCCCACAGTTGGCAGTGCATGTCAGAGCCAAAACCAAGCCATGAGGTCAAAGAAATTGTCCATAGAGCATAGAGACAGGATGTTGTTGTGTTGATGCACAGATCTGGGGAAGGGTACCAAAAAATGTCTGCCCATTGAAGGTCCCCAAGAACACAGTGGGCTCCATAATTCTTAAATGTAAGAAGTTTGGAACCACCAAGACTCTTCCTAGAGATGGCCACCCGACCAAACTGAGCAATAGGGGCAGAAGGGTCTTGGTCAGGGAGGTGACCAAGAACCCGATGGTCACTCTGACAGAGCTCTAGTCTTCCTCTGTGGAGATGGGAGAACCTTCCAGAAGGACAACCATCTCTGCAGCACTCCACCAATCAGGCCTTTATGGTAGAGTGGCCAGACGGAAGCCATTCCTCAGTAAAAGGCACATGACAGCCCGCTTGGAGTTTGCCAAAAGGCACCTAAAGACTCTCAGACCATGAGAAACAAGATTCTCTGGTCTGATGAAACCAGGATTGAACTCTTTGACCTGATTACCATGCGGCACGTCTGGAGGAAACGTGACACCATCCCTACGGTGAAGCATGGTGGTGGCAGCATCATGCTGTGGGGATGTTTTTCAGCGGCAGGGACTGGAAGACTAGTCAGGATCGAGGCAAAAATGAATGGAGCAAAGTACAGAGAGATCCTTTATGAAAACCTGTTCTAGAGGACTCAGGACCTCAGACTGGGGCGAAGGTTCACCTTCCAACAGGACAACGACCCTAAGCACACAACCAAGACAACGGAGGGGTGGCTTCGGGACATGTTTCTGACTGTCCTTGAGTGGCCCAACAAGAGCCCGGACTTGAACCCAACGAGAGCCCGAACTTGCAGTGACGCTCTCCATCCAACCTGACAGAGCTTGAGAGGATCTGCAGCAAGGAATGGGAGAAACTCCCCAAATACAGGTGTGCCAAGCTTGTAGCATCATACCCAAGAAGGCTCGATGTTGTAATCGCTGCCAAAGGTGCTTCAACAAAGTACTCAGTAAAGGGTCTGATATTGGTCTGATATTGTGATATTGTGATATTTCCATATAAAAAAAAATAATAATTAGCAAAAAAACCTGTTTTTTCTTTATCATTATGGGGTACTGTGTGTGGATTAATGAGGGGAAGAAGCTATTTAATACATTTTGGTATAAGGCTGTAACGTAACAAAATTTGGAAAAAGTCAAGGGGTCGGAATACTTTCTGAAGGTACTACAATGCTTTCAGAAAGTAGCTACAATGATGCACTTTCATGCAAGGTTAAGAATCTCGTTGAAGTTTATAGAGACCGCAACTGATATGTAGAACAATCTTAACATTATCTACTTTGGTTTAGATACAAGCATCATGAAACCTGTAACACAATACATTCATTTGACTTGTTGAAAATACATTTTTTGGACCTAACTTGCGAATCACTTTTTCCATGTGGTTGTATCCTTCAGACTCCATGAAATTATGACTGCTTTCTAAATATTTGGTGAAATTACAAATGTTGTGTTTCCTAGAATGTAACTCTAATGTAAATGTAGAAACAAGGGTGGCTCAACTTACCCCACTATCCCCTACACATTAAAATAATACTATTCCATTAGTAGTCTCTGCAGTCTCTGTCTGGCATCCCTTTGTCTCTGTTTTATTCAAGGGGAGGGTATGTGTAACTAGAGTGAAAGAATGGTAGTGGATTGTCTAAATAAAGTAAAGCTATTCTCTGATTAAGTTAAATGCTGTAGAGAGGTGGGTTGGGATGTCCGTCCTTGGAAACAGATCACAGAGAATGTGGTTTTAATCCAGCGATGTGGCTGCCGTGGTGGTAGGACGCCTCCCAAGGACGCTCGTCCGCTGATGCACCTCAAAGCGCTCTCCTCAGGGCTTTGACGGATGACACCCCCGCTCCAAAATGATAGGCTATTATTTCAATTTGCAATGGATAAATGGCAACACTAGCTGCTACCTGTCCCCCTTCCCTCGCCATGCCTCGCCTCACAGCCTGGCACCAACAGACAGACAAGGGAGGGAGGGAGTAGAGAATAAAAGGTTTGTGGGACTGTGACATTTTGTGATCTTACTTTCTCTTTTCCCACTTTGTTGTTCTAGGTGACTGACTACATTGTGCTGCTGTAGTGACAATGGCATTTGATAAGCAGCTGATTTGATCATGGGTTTTAATTGTTGCAACTGCTGAAGGTTATATGTTCTTAGCTATTTACACAGCATCTGTTGCTCTCTCTCTCTCTCTCTCTCTCTCTCTCTCTCTCTCTCTCTCTCTCTCTCTCTCTCTCTCTCTCACACACATAGACCAGCAGTATTCATGGTCTCCTTCTCAGCACTTCGATGAAGACAGCTACTCCCCTCCTCCACCCAGGAACATGAAGGCTCTATCGGGTGGCCGGCCCAGCCAGCTCCAGATCACCTCAGCTCACACCTGCGGCCTGGCCGACTGCGACCACTCCCTGGACCACCATGAGTCCCGCACCCCCTCATACCTCCTCAGCCCCACAGAGAGCTGTCTCATGGACCATCACCGCTGCTCTCCCCGTAGCTCCATCCACTCTGAGTGCATGGCGATGCCCGTCTCCATGGCCAACACAGACCACTCCATCTCCAGCAGCACCTTTCCCAGGATGCACTACAGCTCCCACCACGACGGCAGCGGGTCGCGGGATGGTGGTAGTAGAGGAGGAGGAGGAGGTGTTGGCGGTGGATCACGGGATCGAGATGAGTGTGGCTCGTCGCATGGCGGTAGCGGTAAGATGAACAGAATCCCAGCCAACCTGCTGGACCAGTTTGAGAAGCAGCTTCCGTTACACCGTGATGGCTTCCACACGTTGCAGTACCAGAGGGCATCCACCACCACCACGGAGCACCGCAACGAGAGCCCTGGGAGGATCCGACACCTGGTCCACTCTGTCCAGAAGCTCTTCACCAAGTCCCACTCCCTGGAGGGCTCGTCCAAGATGAACGGAACCAAGGGAGACTCGCACCGGGAAGGCTCCCACCACCACCATCATCACCACCACGGACACCACAAACACAGCAAGCGCAGCAAGAGCAAAGAGCGTAAGTCATCAGACAGCAGCAGTAAGCAGCGCTCCGGGGTGGCGGGCTGGTGGAGCTCAGACGATAATCTGGACAGTGACAGTACGTACCGGACGCCCAGTGTCATGTCACGCCAACATGTGGACCACATCAGCAGCCACTGCTACCCCGACTCTGTCCACAGCCACTACGGGGACCTGTCGCTCAAGACCTCCAAGAGCAACAACGATGTGAAGTGTTCCGCGTGTGAGAGTGTGGCCATGGCTCCTGAAGGGAAGTTCATGAAGAGGAGCTCCTGGTCAACGCTGACCGTCAGCCAGGCCAAGGAGGCCTACAGGAAGTCCTCCCTCAACCTGGAGAAACCCATGATGCCCACAGACCTCAAGCCCAACCTCAGGCCCTGCCACTACCTACAGGTGAGTCACTCTTCTAGTCCTAGTCTGTCCGTTGCTGGAGCCATGTTGCCAGAACCACAGCAATGTGATAGAAAGAAAGAAAGAGACCAGTACGAAGTCACTGAATAAGAGCATCTGCTAATTGACTAAAATGTCAAATGGATGGGATTGACAGATAAGCAGACAGATATGTACACATAGACATAGGTCCACTGGTAGTCTGATTTAGTGAAGCCATTGAAGAGAGAGAGGATTTATGGTCATTATCAGTCAGTGTAGAACCGAAGACCAGCTATGCTTCATTCTAACACTTAGAAACACTGCAAACAATGAGGCTCATTGATTAGCATGGATCTCAATATCTAAGCCTGCCGTTTATATGGCACTCTATTCCATCAGAGGCTCATGTTCAGCAGACAGACAGCCCTGAATCCAGACAGCGTTATTATGATGTTGTTTGTCTCAGCTGGACCTCTGATAGTTCTGAGAGATAATCTCTTGTATTTCCCTGTCCAGGATATGAGTCACCTGTCAGGGGCTCAGCAGGGTAGAAGCAGTGAGGGGACAGCTCAGTGGGAGATATCAATTACTGTATCAATGAATAACACCAGGGACCAGGCGGGGGGGGGGGGGGGGGCCAAAGAAAAGACTCAGGATCATTGCAGGTTTGAGCTTTTTGTAGTGCCATGTTTCCAGAAGGAGTCAGTTAGTCTGTATTGGTGTGTGAGAGGCCAGGATCTGCATTGTGGGAAACCCTGGTAGATTGTGGGTAATGACATTAAGATCAATTCAAAGTGAATCAGCATTTTTGTAGTTGATGGTCCAGAGGTTTTATGTTAGGGTTGTGGTAGTAAAGGGTATTTGTTTAAGAATGGCAACTTCCTTGCCCACGGCACTGAATGCCTACTGTACTTTTTCACTAAAATAACGCTGTATATGAAACGATGCTGTTGGTGTATGATGAATCAATATCAAGCTCTTCCTGACAGTAAAAAGTACTTGTTTTACAGTTAACATACAACCCATGAGTGGGATATTGCCTGAAGCTAAAAACATTTGAACTCCCTAGCACTCAGATAAATACGCCTCAGAGACTCTCTACGAAGTAGAATGTGGTGTAACTGCTGTCTTTAATGGACAAGAAATACATGATACATGACTCAACCCACCCACCATTCTAGTGAGGAGGCAATGCTTATCTGACTATTAACTGACGTAAACAGGAAAACAGAGGTTTTGTGAATAATTCCAAGCGTCTGTATACAAAACCCTTTTAATGGGGATGAAAATGATGAACCCCAGACAACGGTAGCCTCTAGAACCTCGAATCTCTTTATCTCTCTAAGTGCACTAAGCTCTCCCTGAGACTGATGATAAGAGATGGTAATGCATTCTTTGCCTGGTCTTTTGATGGGGTGTCTGAACGGCCATAAACACGTTGTTTTTTCTATAAATAGCCCAGTCCATTCCGTTGGTTCTCCACTGCAGGGCTATTTTGAGCCTTGTCAATCGTCCCAGCTGGTGACGCATTTCCCCTGGGGATTGATGCCCCTTCTCTAAGGTGAACTAGCTACCAGGGAGGACTGTGGATTCACAGAGGGCTAGGAGACAGGGGGAAATAAACAGAATATTCTGGTCTATGGCTAGCTGGCTCAATGTCTGACTGGCTTGCTGGCTCAATGTCTGACTGGCTTGCTGGCTCAATGGCTCAATGGCTCAATGGCTCAATGGCTGACTGGCTGGCTCAATGGCTGAATGGCTGGCTGGCTCAATGGCTCAATAGCTGACTGACTGGCTCAATGGCTGAATGGCTGAATGGCTGGCTGGCTGGCTCAATGGCTCAATGGCTGACTGGCTTGTTGGCTGGCTGAATGTCTCTCTATTTCTATCCCTTTCCTTATCAACAGGAGCAGTGAGGTAGTTAGATTGAGTTGTTAGTCAAGAACATCACTCTAAAATGGTCACATTGGAAGTTAGGCAGCATCCTGTTGCTGTTCTGCTTTGTTTTTCCATTTCGGTTTAAAGGTGCAGTCCTATAAAAAGAGTTGTTGTTGTTATTGTTTTTGGGAGGTGGGGTGTTTGTGGCACTCCAGATGGTTCAAAGTGCCAGTCACCTTGTTGTTGTCATTGGATTTGACGACAGGGGAGAAAAGAAAGAAAAAAGCTATTGAAAAGAGAGGAAGTTATGATGCTGTGAGAGAGCGGAGTGCTCTCCAAAAATGGGAACGTTTGGTGTGTTAGTGAGCATAGAACAGGACAGAGATGGAGTACAGTTGGCTTCTTCCTGAAATGACAAATATTTGGAATCATGCTGTATGTGCCATCGATCATCGCTCTCTGTCTTTTGCAGACTAATTTCACAAATTTGTCCCAATTACCCTAGCATGAATACACACACACACTCACACACTCAGGCCCTTGTTAGTATCTGTTAGGGAGGGACAGCAGCTTTGATTTAGATGCAGTAAGGTGACAGTGACAACGCAATGAAGTCATGGATGTGACCAGCTCACCTGGCCAGGATACAGATTCACGACAGACTGCTGCTCATGGCAAACTTAATTATCTCTCTCATTCTCTATAATTATCTCTCTCTTTCAACCCCTCTATCTCTTTCTCATGTTCTTTCTCCCTTCTCTTTGTAAGTCTTGCTCTTCCCTCTCTTAGATACTGTAGACAAGCAGATAGTGTAGATCTGAAAGGACTGACTGAAAAAACAAGCATAATACATTGCCTTATTAGCCACTCAACTGCTCAGCCAAAGTGCCACTACAAAATCATTTTGTTTTACTGTTGTGTCTTAGCCTTCATTAATTCACTTTCACCGCTTAACACAACTCTTTTCCTTCCAAAAGAGTAGAAAGCGAGGATTAGGCTTTGATTGTTTTGCTGATAGGGCAATGCGGCAGGATTTAATAAGACAATTAATTGCCATGTTGACTTGCCAAAGCTGGACGGTTCAGAGAGAGAAAGCCTGTGATTAAAGGCAGAGTGAAGTTGCAGCGCTGCAGACACCACAGTCTCTCTCTCTCTCTCTCTCTCTCTCTCTCTCTCTCTCTCTCTCTCTCTCTCTCTCTCTCTCTCTCTCTGTCTCTGTCTCTGTCTCTCGCTCTCTCTCTCTCTCTCTCTCTCTCAATTCAATTCAATTCAAGGGCTTTATTGGCATGGGAAACATGTGTTAACATTGCCAAAGCAAGTGAGGTAGATAATATATAAAGTAAATATATAAAGTGAAAAACAATAAAAATTAACAATAAACATTACACACAGAAGTTTCAAAACAATAAAGACATTACAAATGTCATATTATATATATATATACAGTGTTTTAACAATGTACAAATGGTTAAAGGACACAAGATAAAATAAATAAGCATAAATATGGGTTGTATTTACAGTGGTGTTTGTTCTTCACTGGTTGCCCTTTTCTTGTGGCAACAGGTCACAAATCTTGCTGCTGTGATGGCTCTCTCTCTCGCTCTCTCTCTCACTCTCACTCTCTCTCTCTCTCTCTCTATGTCTCTCTCTCTCTCTCTCTCTCTCTCTATGCCTCTGTATCTCTATGTCCTGGGGCTCTGTGGGGTCTGTTTGTGTTTGTGAACAGAGCCCCAGGACCAGCTTGCTTCGGGGGCTCTTCTCCAGGTTAATTTCTCTGTAGGTGATGGCTTTGTTATGGAAGGTTTGGGAATCGCTTCCTTTCATGTGGATTTTTGCAGAATTCTGCATGCAGAGTCTCAATTTGGTGTTTGTCCCATTTTCTGAATTATTGGTTGGTGAACGGACCCCAGACCTCACAACCATCAAGGGCAATGGGTTCTATAACTGATTCAAGTATTTTTTTGCCAGATCCTAATCGTTATGTCGAATTTCATGTTCCTTTTGATGGCATAGCTGGCCCTTCTTACCTTGTCTCTCAGATCGTTCACAGCTTTGTAAAAGTTATCTGTGGCACTGATGTTTAGGCCGAGGTATGTATAGTTTTTTGTGTGCTCTAGAGCAACAGTGTCTAGATGGAATTAGTTTTTGTGGTCCTGGCAACTGGACCTTTTTTGGAACACATTATTATTGTCTTACTGAGATTTACTGTCAGGGCCCAGGTCTGACAGAATCTGTGCAGAAGATCTAGGTGCTGCCGTAGGCCCTCCTTGGTTTGGGATAGAAGCACCAGATCATCAGCAAACAGTAGACATTTAACTTCAGATTCTTGTAGGGTGAGGCCGGATGCTGCAGACTGTTCTAGGGCCCTCGCCAATTTGTTGATATATAGGTTGAAGAAGGTGGGTCTACATTCCTCTCTCTCTCTCTCTCTCTCTCTCTCTCTCTCTCTCTCTCTCTCTCTCTCTCTCTCTCTCTCTCTCTCTCGATTGAAGGGCAGTGTAGTTAACCAGACTCATTTGTAATAGGTTTTTAATATTTCCAGATGTCTACGTACTGCTGTTTACAGCTAATGTTTACAGCACACATGACAGCAGTGAAACATACAGCAGTTGGAAAGCTGATAATATACATAGGCCTCTAAATTATTCTGTCAATTTTTCCCTATCAGAAGAAAAGAGGAAGTCTAGGAGCAAGTTGCCTGACTGCTAGAACTGAGTTATTAACCAAAATGTCTGTTATTTTGGGGGTTTTAAACAATTAATTGACTAATTGACCGAAGTCGGTTCATTTATTTGAATTCATCATTTTCTGTGAGCTCTAGAGATATATCAGATCAAGTCCGAATTGTGTGATATAGTAGGGAGTTGTAGTTTCCAACAGGCGTATATTCGACATAGTTTAATGTAGAAAACATGTTAACTAAAATTACCATAGTCCATTGCGCGTCTAAATTTATTTTACGCCAGCAGGAATAGAGAGCAGTTGCTTCGCAAGGTATTTCTACCTGGAAATACATGACCTAAGTTATTGATAGTTGGTATTTAGCACTCATAAAAGTATGCCTTATTTACTTTGAAGAACTACTAAAATAGTGAATTAGTCAGACAGCACAGGCAGCAGCTCTATAGAGATGAGATGATGAATTGGAATGAAATAAATAACTAAAATAATACAAATGTATTCTACACATCAACTGAAATACTTTATTACAGTAAAGTAATGACAATGAATGCTGGTGAATAAGTGATAATCAGTAATGGGCAGTCACTACCATTATGGGATTTTTATGAATTGTTTTATTCTGTGTTGAACAGCATTCAACCCACATAATGCATAGTGTACTTAATCGAAAAAATGTTAATCGAACCGAAATCGAACCAACCTCAAAAAGCAGTAATCGCTCAGCACTACTGACTGCCTAATTTACAGAGAGGAAGCTGAGGGGATCATCCATGCACCGTATATTCTGAGATATGGATGTATAGATACAGAATGCATGGTAGCCTATGTGTTGTGTGCAGCTGTCCCAGTGAAGATTGCTATTTATAGATGGACAGGACAGGGTGACAGCTGTGCTATGACATAAAGACAGCCAGAGGGCTGGAAGAAGCTTGGGAATGAGCTCAGGAAGGATGGTAACAGTTGAAGGGAATTGGCCAATAGCTTATGTTTCTCCCTGCATGCTGTACAGTCGTGGCCAAATGTTTTGAGAATGACACAAATATAAATTTTCACGACGTCTGCTGCCTCAGTTCATATGATGGCAATTTGCATATACTCCAGAATGTTATGAAGAGAGATCAGATGAATTGCAATTAATTGCAAAGTCCCTCTTTGCCATGCAAATGAACTGAATCCCCAAAAACATTTCCACTGCATTTCAGCCCTGCCACAAAAGGACCAGCTGACATCATGTCAGTGATTCTCTCGTTAACACAGGTGTGAGTGTTGACGAGGACAAGGCTGGAGATCACTCTGTCATGCTGATTAAGGAAACACGTGCCATCATCATTGCTTTGCACAAAAAGGTCTTCACAGGCAAGGATACTGCTGCCAGTAAGATTGCACCTAAATCAACCATTTATTGGATTATCAAGAACTTCAAGGAGAGCAGTTAAATTGTTGTGAAGAAGGCTTCAGGGCGCCCAAGAAAGTCCAGCAAGCGCCAGGACTGTCTCCTAAAGTTGATTCAGCTGCGGGATCGGGGCACCACCAGTACAGAGCTTGCTCAGGAATGGCAGCTGGCAGATGTGAGTGCTTCTGCACGCACAGTGAGGCGAATACTTTTGGAGGATGGCCTGGTATCAAGAAGGGCAGGAAAGAAGCCACTTCTCTCCAGGAAAAACATCAGGGACTGACATTCTGCAAAGGTACAGGGATTGGACTACTGAGGACTGGGGTAATGTCATTTTCTCTGATGGATCCCCTTTCCGATTGTTTGGGGCATCCGGAAAAAAAGCTTGTCCAGAGAAGACAAGGTGAGCGCTACCATCAGTCCTGTGTCATGCCAAAAGTAAAGCATCCTGAGACCATTCATGTGTGGGGTGTGGGCTCACTCACAATTGTGCCTAAGAACACAGCCATGAATAAAGAATGGTACCAACACATCCTCCGAGAGCAACTTCTCCCAACCATCCAGGAACAGTTCGGTGACAAACAATGCCTTTTCCAGCATGATGGAGCACCTTGCCATACGGCAAAAGTGATAACTAAGTGTCTCAGGGAACAAAACATCGATATTTTGGGTCCATGGCCAGGAAACTACCCAGACCTTAATCCCATTGAGAACTTGTGGTCAATCCTCAAGAGGCGGGTGGACAAACAAAAATCCACAAATTTTGACAAACTCCCAAGCATTGATTATGCAAGAATGGGCTGCCATCAGTCAGGATGTGACCTAGAAGTTAATTGACAGCATGCCAGGGCAGATTGCAGAGGTGTTGAAAAAGAAGGGTCAACACTGCAAATATTGACTCTTTGCATCAACTTCATGTAATTGTCAATAAAGGTCTTTGAAACTTATGAAATGCTTGTAATTATACTTCAGTATTCCATAGTAACATCTGACAAAAATATCTAAAGACATTGAAGCAGCAAACTTTGTGGAAATTAATATTTGTCTCATTCTCAAATCTTTTGGCCACGACTGTCTGTTTTTTCCCTCCCTTTGTCCCTCACATGTATTTCCTGTCAGTTTGTGAGGAGAGAGGCGTGCTGTGATGTGCTGTAGCACTAACAGGATGCTCCCACACACAGTGAGAGAATCCTCTGTCTGTTCATCGCCCTTACAACAGTTCCTAGCAACCCTGTGACAGGAGAGGACACCTCCAGGAAGGCAGTGAGACCTAGACCCAAGACCAAACAATACTACACAACATCGAGAGAGGGAGAGGGAGAGTGAGGCAAAGGCAAACATATATATATATATATAGAGAGAGAGATAGCAGGAAAGTGGCAGAGGGAGATATATATATATATAGAGAGAGAGCAGGAAAGTGGCAGAGGGAGATATATATATATATATAGAGAGAGAGAGAGAGAGAGCAGGAAAGTGGCAGAGGGAGACAGAGAGAGAGAGCAGGAAAGTGGCAGAGGGATATATATATATAGAGAGAGAGAGAGAGAGAGCATGAAAGTGGCAGAGGGAGACATATATAGAGAGAGAGAGAGAGAGAGAGAGAGAGAGCAGGAAAGTGGCAGAGGGAGATATATATATATAGAGAGAGAGCAGGAAAGTGGCAGAGGGAGACATATATAGAGAGAGAGAGAGCAGGAAAGTGGCAGAGGGAGATATATATGGAGAGAGCAGGAAAGTGGCAGAGGGAGATATATATAGAGAGAGAGCAGGAAAGTGGCAGAGGGAGATATATATATATAGAGAGAGAGCAGGAAAGTGGCAGAGGGAGATATATATATATAGAGAGAGAGAGCAGGAAAGTGGCAGAGGGAGATATATATGTAGAGAGAGAGAGAGCAGGAAAGTGGCAGAGGGAGATATATATAGAGAGAGAGAGAGCAGGAAAGTGGCAGAGGGAGATATATATATATATATATATATATATATAGAGAGAGAGAGAGAGAGAGAGGGAGAGAGAGCAGGAAAGTGGCAGAGGGAGATATATATATATAAAGAGAGAGAGCAGGAAAGTGGCAGAGGGAGATATATATATATTTAGAGAGCAGGAAAGTGGCAGAGTGAGATATATATATAGAGAGAGAGAGCAGGAAAGTGGCAGAGGGAGATATATATATATATATATATATATATATATATATATATATATATATATATATATAGAGAGAGAGAGAGAGCAGGAAAGTGGCAGAGGGAGATATATATATATATATAGAGAGCAGGAAAGTGGCAGAGTGAGATATATATATATATATACAGTGCCTTGCGAAAGTATTCGGCCCCCTTGAACTTTGCAACCTTTTGTCACATTTCAGGCTTCAAACATAAAGATATAAAACTGTATTTTTTTGTGAAGAATCAACAACAAGTGGGACACAATCATGAAGTGGAACGACATTTATTGGATATTTCAAACTTTTTTAACAAATCAAAAACTGAAAAATTGGGCGTGCAAAATTATTCAGCCCCTTTACTTTCAGTGCAGCAAACTCTCTCCAGAAGTTCAGTGAGGATCTCTGAATGATCCAATGTTGACCTAAATGACTAATGATGATAAATACAATCCACCTGTGTGTAATCAAGTCTCCGTATAAATGCACCTGCACTGTGATAGTCTCAGAGGTCCGTTAAAAGCGCAGAGAGCATCATGAACAACAAGGAACACACCAGGCAGGTCCGAGATACTGTTGTGAAGAAGTTTAAAGCCGGATTTGGATGCAAAAAGATTTCCCAAGCTTTAAACATCCCAAGGAGCACTGTGCAAGCGATAATATTGAAATGGAAGGAGTATCAGACCACTGCAAATCTACCAAGACCTGGCCATCCCTCTAAACTTTCAGCTCATACAAGGAGAAGACTGATCAGAGATGTAGCCAAGAGGCCCATGATCACTCTGGATGAACTGCAGAGACCTACAGCTGAGGTGGGAGACTCTGTCCATAGGACAACAATCAGTCGTATATTGCACAAATCTGGCCTTTATGGAAGAGTGGCAAGAAGAAAGCCATTTCTTAAAGATATCCATAAAAAGTGTTGTTTAAAGTTTGCCACAAGCCACCTGGGAGACACACCAAACATGTGGAAGAAGGTGCTCTGGTCAGATGAAACCAAAATTGAACTTTTTGGCAACAATGCAAAACGTTATGTTTGGCGTAAAAGCAACACAGCTGAACACACCATCCCCACTGTCAAACATGGTGGTGGCAGCATCATGGTTTGGGCCTGCTTTTCTTCAGCAGGGACAGGGAAGATGGTTAAAATTGATGGGAAGATGGATGGAGCCAAATACAGGACCATTCTGGAAGAAAACCTGATGGAGTCTGCAAAAGACCTGAGACTGGGACGGAGATTTGTCTTCCAACAAGACAATGATCCAAAACATAAAGCAAAATCTACAATGGAATGGTTCAATAATAAACATATCCAGGTGTTAGAATGGCCAAGTCAAAGTCCAGACCTGAATCCAATCGAGAATCTGTGGAAAGAACTGAAAACTGCTGTTCACAAATGCTCTCCATCCAACCTCACTGCGCTCGAGCTGTTTTGCAAGGAGGAATGGGAAAAAATGTCAGTCTCTCAATGTGCAAAACTGATAGAGACATACCCCAAGCGACTTACAGCTGTAATCGCAGCAAAAGGTGGCGCTACAAAGTATTAACTTAAGGGGGCTGAATAATTTTGCACGCCCAATTTTTAAGTTTTTGATTTGTTAAAAAAGTTTGAAATATCCAATAAATGTCGTTCCACTTCATGATTGTGTCCCACTTGTTGTTGATTCTTCACAAAAAAATACAGTTTTATATCTTTATGTTTGAAGCCTGAAATGTGGCAAAAGGTCGCAAAGTTCAAGGGGGCCGAATACTTTCGCAAGGCACTGTATATATAGAGAGAGAGAGCAGGAAAGAGGGAGAGGGAGAGAGAGAGAGCAGGAAAGTGGCAGAGGGAGATATATATAGAGAGAGAGCAGGAAAGTGGCAGAGGGAGATATATATATAGAGAGAGAGAGCAGGAAAGTGGCAGAGGGAGATATATATATAGAGAGAGAGAGAGCAGGAAAGTGGCAGAGGGAGATATATATGTAGAGAGAGAGAGAGCAGGAAAGTGGCAGAGGGAGATATATATATATAGAGAGAGAGAGAGAGCAGGAAAGTGGCAGAGGGAGATATATATAGAGAGAGAGAGAGCAGGAAAGTGGCAGAGGGAGATATATATATAGAGAGAGAGCAGGAAGGTGGCAGAGGGATATATATATATAGAGAGAGAGAGAGAGCAGGAAAGTGGCAGAGGGAGATATATATATATATATATAAAGAGAGAGAGCAGGAAAGTGGCAGAGGGAGATATATATATTTAGCGAGAGAGCAGGAAAGTGGCAGAGGGAGATATATATATATATATAAAGAGAGAGAGCAGGAAAGTGGCAGAGGGAGATATATATATTTAGCGAGAGAGCAGGAAAGTGGCAGAGGGAGATATATATATATATATAAAGAGAGAGAGCAGGAAAGTGGCAGAGGGAGATATATATATTTAGCGAGAGAGCAGGAAAGTGGCAGAGGGAGATATATATATATAGAGAGAGAGAGCAGGGAAGAGGGAGAGGGAGAGAGAGAGAGCAGGAAAGTGGCAGATGGATATATATATATATATAGAGAGAGAGAGCAGGAAAGAGGGAGAGGGAGAGAGAGAGAGAGCAGGAAACTGGCAGAGGGAGATATATATATATAGAGAGAGAGAGCAGCAAAGAGGGAGAGGGAGAGAGAGAGAGCAGGAAAGTGGCAGAGGGAGATATATACTGTATATAGAGAGAGAGAGCAGGAAAGAGGGAGAGGGAGAGAGAGAGAGCAGGAAACTGGCAGAGGGAGATATATATATATATATAGAGAGAGAGAGAGAGCGAGAGAGCAGGAAAGTGGCAGAGGGAGATATATATAGAGAGAGAGCAGGAAAGTGGCAGAGGGAGATATACATAGAGAGAGAGAGCAGGAAAGAGGCAGAGGGAGATATATATAGAGAGAGAGAGCAGGAAAGTGGCAGAGGGAGATATATATATATAGAGAGAGAGAGAGCAGGAAAGAGGGAGAGGGAGAGAGAGAGAGCAGGAAAGTGGCAGAGGGAGATATATATATATATATAGAGAGAGAGAGAGAGCAGGAAAGTGGCAGAGGGAGATATATATATATATAGAGAGAGAGAGAGAGAGCAGGAAAGTGGCAGAGGGAGATATATATATATATAGAGAGAGAGAGAGCAGGAAAGTGGCAGAGGGAGATATATATAGAGAGAGAGAGCAGGAAAGTGGCAGAGGGAGATATATATATATAGAGAGAGAGAGCAGGAAAGTGGCAGAGTGAGATATATATATATATATATATATATATAGAGAGAGCAGGGAAGAGAGAGATAGAGAGAGCAGGAAAGTGGGAGAGGGAGAGAAGGAAAGTGGCAGAGAGAGAGGAGAAAGTAAGACTGAATCATTCTCTTCCTACATTCCTCTCAGAGGAAATGATGAAGTGGGGAGGGATTATCACTGATTGAGTTGTTTGGAGACAAGCGTGGGGCCAAGGAAGCCAGATCTATCCCCGTCTCTACTCGAGTCCTATTTTAATGCCACTGACTTATATTCCTAGCGGGAGAGGACCTGAGTTGAGCGGAGCAGCAGAGTTAATCAATGAAATTCCCTGCAGCAGCAGCAGGGCCTGCAGCCTACAGCCCATTTCCCTGGGGATGCCTCTGGGGCAGGATCAGAGCTGAGGCCTGAGGGCTCAGTCATGGGAAGGGACATACACGTGAACACCCACACATCCTAGGAGAGTAACCGGACTGTAGATACTGCATATCTCAGAATGTGTTGCCTTTTTCTGCCTCTTTTTGCCATCAGTGTAGTTTGTAGTGGTTCTCCTCACTTGAGTGCATTCATTCAATTCGGCCTATCAATAACTGAGCACACATTTTCTAGTATATTCCATCATGTTGGAAGCAGCATGAGCTGTTCAGACACTTACTGTATAGATCTGTATGTTCTCTTCCTCCATGCAAATAGCCCTGTGCTGCGTGTGTGTATTCATTAGGATGGGGGGAAACACAGTGATGTCTGGTCCCCCCTACACAGGGAGAGATGGGCGATGCTCCAATCAATCCACTATAGTTTACCAGCAAATCCAAATGAAACTAATCTCACCACAGCTTGTGGCACTCCTTACTTGATTAAACGTCTAAAAATATCAAACTCCTTGAAGACTTATTTTACCCATCGACTATGATGAGCATTCAGTGTGTGTGTGAGTGTGTGTGAGTGTGTGTGCGTGTGTGTGTGAGCGTGTGTGTGTGTAAGCCAGATTCAAATAAGGTCTAGTGTCAACCCATTGTTTTTTTAACCCTTAATTTACATGGTAAGTTGTCTGAGAACTCATTCTCATTTACAGCAACAACCTGGGGAATAGTTACAGGGAAGATGAGGGGGGATGAATGAGCTGGGGATGATTAGGTGACCATGATGGTATGAGAGCCAGATTGGGAATTTATCCAGGACACCCGTTTAACGTGTGTTAAAAACGACAGCACCCTACACCAATCACTGCCCTGGGATCATTTTTTAGACCAGAGGAAAGGGTGCCTCCTACTGGCCCTCCAACACCACTTCCAGCAGCATATGGTCTCCATCTAGGGGCCGACCAGGACCAACCCTGCTTAGCTTCAGAAGCAAGTCAGCAGTGGAATGTCGGGTGGTATGCTGCTGGCTTTGGTTGAAAATTGCAGTGACACACTTTTCCTCAAAGAGTACCATCATCTTTTCTAATGACTTAATGAACTATAAAGGAATGATGGCGAGAGATAGTTTGGTGGGTTGGGATGGTGCCAAGCACGCACAATGTGACAGGATATAACAATTACAGATGGATATTGCATTAGTTTCAGCTGCGACATCAACACGACGTTTAACAATCACTGAGATTGTCTTCCTTTATGAAGAACCCATAAAAGGCCATTCGTAGATGTTCTGATGACTAACCCAGACGCACACAGACCAACCTGAGGAAGAGATGACTTACCCAGACAGACAGACCAACCCAGACAAACACAAACCAACCTGAGGAAGAGATGACCAACCCAGACACACACAGACCAACTTGAGGAAATAATGACTAACCCAGACAGACAGACCAACCCAGACAAACACAAACCAACCTGAGGAAGAGATGACTAACCCAGACAGACAGACCAACCCAGACAAACACAAACCAACCTGAGGAAGATATGACTAACCCAGACAGACAGACCAACCTGAGGAAGAGATGACTAACCCAGACACACACAGACCAACTTGAGGAAGAGATGACTAACCCAGACAGACAGACCAACCCAGACAAACACAAACCAACTTGAGGAAGAGATGACTAACCCAGACGCACACAGACCAACCTGAGGAAGAGATGACTAACCCAGACAGACAGACCAACCCAGACAAACACAAACCAACTTGAGGAAGAGATGACTAACCCAGACGCACACAGACCAACCTGAGGAAGAGATGACTAACCCAGACAGACAGACCAACCCAGACAAACACAAACCAACCTGAGGAAGAGATGACTAACCCAGACAAACACAGACCAACTTGAGGAAGAGATGACTAACCCAGACAGACAGACCAACCCAGACAAACACAAACCAACTTGAGGAAGATATGACTAACCCAGACAGACAGACCAACCTGAGGAAGAGATGACTAACCCAGACAGACAGACCAACCTGAGGAAGAGATGACTAACCCAGACGCACACAGACCAACCTGAGGAAGAGATGACTAACCCAGACAGACAGACCAACCCAGACAAACACAAACCAACCTGAGGAAGAGATGACTAACCCAGACAGACAGACCAACCTGAGGAAGAGATGACTAACCCAGACGCACACAGACCAACCTGAGGAAGAGATGACTAACCCAGACAGACAGACCAACCCAGACAAACACAAACCAACTTGAGGAAGAGATGACTAACCCAGACGCACACAGACCAACCTGAGGAAGAGATGACTAACCCAGACAGACAGACCAACCCAGACAAACACAAACCAACTTGAGGAAGAGATGACTAACCCAGACGCACACAGACCAACCTGAGGAAGAGATGACTAACCCAGACAGACAGACCAACCTGAGGAAGAGATGACTAACCCAGACGCACACAGACCAACCTGAGGAAGAGATGACTAACCCAGACAGACAGACCAACCCAGACAAACACAAACCAACCTGAGGAAGAGATGACTAACCCAGACAGACAGACCAACCTGAGGAAGAGATGACTAACCCAGACGCACACAGACCAACCTGAGGAAGAGATGACTAACCCAGACAGACAGACCAACCCAGACAAACACAAACCAACTTGAGGAAGAGATGACTAACCCAGACGCACACAGACCAACCTGAGGAAGAGATGACTAACCCAGACAGACAGACCAACCCAGACAAACACAAACCAACCTGAGGAAGAGATGACTAACCCAGACGCACACAGACCAACCTGAGGAATAGATGACTAACCCAGACACACACTGAACAACCTGAGAAATAGATGACTAACCCAGCACACACTGAAAAACCTGAGGAAGAGATGACTAACCCAGACACACACTGAACAACCTGAGAAATAGATGACTAACCCAGACACACACTGAACAACCTGAGGAAGAGATGACTAACCCAGACACACACTGAACAACCTGAGGAAGAGATGACTAACCCAGACACACACTGAACAACCTGAGAAATAGATGACTAACCCAGACAGACAGAACAACCTGAAAAATAGATGACTAACCCAGACACACACTGAACAACCTGAGGAAGAGATGACTAACCCAGATACACACTGAACAACCTGAGAAATAGATGACTAACCCAGACACACACTGGACAACCTGAGAAATAGATGACTAACCCAGACATACACTGAACAACCTGAAAAATAGATGACTAACCCAGATACACACTGGACAACCTGAGGAAGAGATGACTAACCCAGACAGACAGAACAACCTGAGGAGGAGATGAGGAAGAACAATGAAAGAGGATCTAGATGACTTACTTGGTGACTGAGTGACTGAGTATCTAATTTGGTGACTGAGTGACTGAGTATCTAGTATGGTGACTGAGTATCTAATATGGTGACTGAGTATCTAATTTGGTAACTGAGTGACTGAGTATCTAGTATGGTGACTGAGTATCTAATATGGTGACTGAGTATCTAGTATGGTGACTGAGTATCTAATATGGTGACTGAGTATCTAATTTGGTGACTGAGTGACTGAGTATCTAGTATGGTGACTGAGTACCTAATATGGTGACTGAGTATCTAGTATGGTGACTGGGTATCTAGTATGGTGACTGAGTATCTAATATGGTGACTGAGCGCCTAATATGGTGACTGAGTATCTAATATGGTGACTGAGTATCTAGTATGGTGACTGAGTGACTGAATATCTAATATAGTGACTGAGTGACTGAGTATCTAATATGGTGACTGAGTGACTGAGTATCTAATATGGTGACTGAGTATCTAATATGGTGACTGAGTGCCTAATATGGTGACTGAGTGTCTAATATGGTGACTGAGTATCTAATATGGTGACTGAGTATCTAGTATGGTGACTGAGTATCTAGTATGGTGACTGAGTATCTAATATGGTGACTGAGTGCCTAATATGGTGACTGAGTATCTAATATGGTGACTGAGTATCTAATATGGTGACTGAGTATCTAGTATGGTGACTGAGTATCTAATATGGTGACTGAGTATCTAATATGGTGACTGAGTGACTGAGTATCTAATATGGTGACTGAGTGAATGAATATCTAATATGGTGACTGAGTATCTAATATGGTGACTGAGTGCCTAATATGGTGACTGAGTATCTAATATGGTGACTGAGTATCTAATATGGTGACTGAGTGACTGAGTATCGAATATGGTGACTGAGTATCTAATATGGTGACTGAGTATCTAATATGGTGACTGAGTATCTAATATGGTGACTGAGTATCTAGTATGGTGACTGAGTGACTGAATATCTAATATAGTGACTGAGTGACTGAGTATCTAATATGGTGACTGAGTGACTGAGTATCTAATATGGTAACTGAGTGACTGAGTATCTAATATGGTGACTGAGTATCTAATATGGGAACTGAGTATCTAATATGGTGACTGAGTGAATGAGTATCTATTATGGTGACTGAGTATCTAATATGGTGACTGAGTGACTGAGTATCTATTATGGTGACTGAGTATCTAATATGGTGACTGAGTGACTGAGTATCTAATATGGTGACTGAGTATCTAATATGGTGACTGAGTGACTGAGTATCTAATATGGTGACTGAGTGACTGAGTATCTAATATGGTGACTGAGTGACTGAGTATCTAATATGGTGACTGAGTTACTGAGTATCTAATATGGTGACTGAGTATCTAATATGGTGACTGAGTGACTGAGTATCTAATATGGTGACTGAGTATCTAATGTGGTGACTGAGTGACTGAGTATCTATTATGGTGACTGAGTATCTAATATGGTGACTGAGTGACTGAGTATCTAATATGGTGACTGAGTGACTGAGTATCTAATATGGTGACTGAGTATCTAATGTGGTGACTGAGTGACTGAGTATCTATTGTGGTGACTGAGTATCTAATATGGTGACTGTTCTCTAAAGAGTTTTCTGGTTCTGAAGATCTTTTAGATGAGAGAGGCTCCTTGAGTAGCTTTTACCTTCACTCTGAGTGACGTTGAGGCCCCTTGAAGGATGGTGAGCCTGTGTGGCGCAAATTAAATGTAAAATGTTAAGTATGTCGGGGGATTTTGCGATGGCTTTGGGTTGGAATTCAATGTACAGGGAAGAAATATGCTTGTATTTGAAGTACAGCGTCATGCAGGCACGTGCGCGCGCACACACCACTAATATATACTTCAGCAATCCCCCTAGCCATGTGTGTGTATGTGTATGGTTGTGTGCGTGTGCTTGTTTGTGTGAGAGGCTTAATTCCTGACTCAGTTCCTGATGTAGTTACTTTTTAAGTAACGAGAGAGAGAGAGAGAGAGAGAGAGAGAGAGAGAGAGAGAGAGAGAGAGAGAGAGAGAGAGAGAGAGAGGGAGAGAGATAGAGAGAGAGAGAGAGGGGAGAGAGAGAGAGAGAGAGAGAGAGAGAGAGAGAGAGAGAGAGAGAGAGAGAGAGAGAGAGAGAGAGAGAGAGAGAGTTTGTTTAACAAGCCTGTGATATTTAAATGAGTTTGTGAACAACACGATGTTACCAGTTCGATTAAATGAGCAAGAAGTTTGTTGAACAGCTTCAAATAGTTTCCACAACCTTTCAACAAATTCTATTATACAAACACAATACCAGAATATGATACTTTTGTGTTCGGCTCATGATTTTCATTTGATCTTTTGAATTCCAGAAGGGATCTTCAGAACAGTTGGATCAGCGCAATTCCATGGTAACAACTCAGATTTGTCACATTAAAATGTATGTCAAACAAAACCAATGATTGCAAAGTTAAACAAACCGTACACGTTTATGCACAAGGACTACTTTAAAAAAGAACATTTACTTGAAGAGCACTGCAGATGCACGTTTTGGAAACGTGAATGACAGCACAAACAGCACAAACTGTACAAACGTTCTTATTAAATAATCTGAGCTTTCTAGTGTGCAGCTCTTTTTCAAGTGTTCTGCTCCGCTAGCCAGCACCTCGCCCATCATCAATGACTGTATATTTTATTTTATTTTATCCAACTAAACTATAACAGATCTCTTGCAGGGTTTATGTACTACTTAAAGACATCTTGCATCAGTATGTAATCCATCAGACAGGAATGTCAAACAGTGTTACCTCTCCTGTGATTTACCATACACCATGTAACACTGTGTAAGCAGTAGACACCACATCTCTGATGCTGCTGCTCAATATTGAAGAGCCTTGTGATGTGTACTGTAACCTTGGGTAAACACTGCACCATCACGCTGCATATACCTCACTTTGAGTCTCAATCTGGGAACAGGTTGCAGTCAAGTCTGAGTCAGAAAACCAAACATCTTTCCAATGGGAATGATGCCATGCAGCTGTCTATGTCTCACTAGCTGTCGAGAGAGAATGACAACAGAATATTACATGGAATGTACATGAACTATATTTGCCTGAGATGTGGTTGAAAGGCAGTTGCTGTGGATGAATCTCCTATTCTGTTTGATCCTCTATAATCTCACTCTCACTACCTTCATTTTACCAATAAACATGATCGAGGACACAGTCTGTTTTACAACCACGGCTGAGCCAAGAGCCTCTGTGAGTACACAGGCAACCTTGAGGGAACAACATCTATACTGACATAGCACACAGATAACTGTTTTCAGGTCTATGCAACAATAGTAACAGTTCAAAGATAAACTCTACCTACTTACAGTAAATATGATGTACGTAAATACATGGTACCACAAGTGGGACCAAAGAAACATTGAGGTAAACCTGCGTATTTCTAGTACTCATACTATAATAACATTATATTCTGCAATCGTACTACTACTCTTACATGGTTGTAGTGCCACTTCCCACCCTATAGAGACCCCACCTGAACCCTTCTCTCTAACCCCCTCTCTATCTCCCTCCCCCAGGTACCTCAGGATGAGTGGAGTGGTTACCCAGGGGGAGGTAAGGGTGATGAGATCCCCTGCCGGAGGATGAGGAGCAGCAGTTACGTCAAAGCCATGGGTGATGAGGAGAGTGGAGAGTCTGACTCCAGTCCCAAGACCTCCCCCGTGAAGACGGTCCGGCCACACTCCCTGGTCAAGTATGTCATGCAAAGACCGCTCTTAGACTCCCAGAGGTAGGCCATGTAAAGTATCCCAGCATGCAATGTCAAAGATGTGATCCTAGATCTGTGGTTAATAAGGGCAACTTCTAAACCTTGTACAAATGGATGAATACATTTGATTTGATTTCTATAGCAAAAAGGTTTTAGTGTGATTGTTTATAAAACATTGTTACGGGTGTGCGCTGTGGAATAAAGTGAATGAATTCTGGAGTGGAATACTAAAAGAGGAGAATTGTGTTATTGCGGTGTTGTGTTAGTGTAGTTTTGTGTTAGTGTTGCGTTAGTGTAGTGTTGTGTTGCTTTGTGGCAGAGGAAATGGGCTTTTAAAGGATTAGATGGGACATGATGCAGACACAGTCACAGAAACAACAACATTAATGCCTAGCAATATGGCATGACAAATGCAGCAGATTAACATGAAATTAGATTACAATACTTGTCCAATGATAGGATGATGCCAGCAGAATTCTAACACAGAAACAATAGCACAAGAAAAGACATATCCTAGATAGATGATTCAATAAGTTGGGCAAGAATGCTGTTGTTTGCCTTTTTACATACTCTGTTGGAAGGCAAGGCTGTTATTGGATTATAAAACTGCATATTGTAGTCATCTACCTTTCTTTACATTAATGTCAGTGAGGAAATGTTAAAACAGAAATGATACACTGATGTTATTTCCCTAGAAATGTCTCATCATTATCAAATGTGGTTTCGGAATAGGTTTAGATCCTTGAATTCATTCCACAGAGTGTTTAAAGGGACACACTAGTTATTTCCTCTGTTTACTTCTACTGTTCCTGGTCCTTGTATGGTGTGTTAATTGTCCTTGTCAATGGCTGCTTTGTTTGCCCATTGTTTCACCCATTTCCTTGTTACCTCACTTCCTCACCATCTTCACCCCTGGGGCACTCTCATATATCATTCATATCCTTGTCAGTGTATGTGGCAGAGCAGTAGCAGTTATATTGGAATACAAATGTGGTCCTTTTATGAGATCATTTGGTAGTTACAAGGTGGCTCTCAGTGTAAAATACATCTCCCATCGACTTTCAGTCTAAATGGTTTTAGAATTTTGTCTCTAATTAATAGGTTTTCTTCATTATTTCAGGGGCCGGTATGAGAAAATCACTATTCTCTGATCCACCACTATAGTGTAATCTTTATTGTGTTTTGAATTTAAACATTACGTCAGACATAAAAACATGAAATTGTATTTGGCGATTCCATCGTTCCCTGATTTGATTGTTAAAGTAGTAGTGCCACTGTCTGCAAGAGCAAGCACAGTCACTTTCACTCCTCCTCCAAAGCCACTCGTCTCTCTTTGTTCATGGCTGAATATGGAGACAGTAATAACAGTAATAACAGGAGAGTCCATTTTATTAATTTTCCATTGTAAAACCCTCCTCCCAGATCAGCACTTTCAGAAACTCATGTTTTGTTCTGCCTATTGTATTCTGCTGTATCAGCCAGTACAACACAATGACTGGCCTGAGCTAGGCTCTTTTAATGTACAGGGCTCTATTAGATTAACTCTATTCTTGGCACTCTCAAAACAGGCTGCTCTGTGCTAGGACATTCTTCATTTTGGAATGGGGAATGTTTTATTGGTGCTATTTTGGCATACCGAAAATAATTATTAGTCATTTGATTGACAACCTTTAATTTAACAGAAAAATTGCTGTGGTACATGATGTCAATTTCTTTCTCACTTACAAATGACCTTGGTGCAGACCCAGGATAAGGGAGTAGCTGAAATCAGTGGGGGGCACAATTTGGGGTGTTCTTGCATTAGAATTATATTGAATTCTGCTTATATCACACTATACCATAATAAACAAAAAGTTCAAATTCCGAATCTCAGAGACCATTGATTGAGTGCTTATGAAGGGACAGATTGGCGTTTTGCTATTTTTATAGTGGGACATCAAACTAAAACTGATGGGGCACAAGTTTCAAGTGAGGGGGCTAAGCCCCCTGTTGCCCCCTTGTGGACCTGTGTCCGCCTTGGTGGTGTTTGTTTATAAGGTGTGAAACCTATTGGATGCCATACAGTTTCATGTACAGTTTAATGCAAATGTGACTGTTGTAATTCTATCCCATCTATCTCTGTTCATTTCTACGTTGCTTGTGGTGTCCCTGCTGTACTGCACTATCAGCTCTATGTTGGTCCTGATCCAGCCCCCTGCTATGTCAGTCATGTATGGTTGTTGTGTGTTTCTCTCCTCGCCAACCCCCACATGCTACAGCAGATCTACTCATTACCATTCAACACAGGTTGGTCAATTACTATTACGGCACAGCAAGGCTTTTTCCTGGAAAATACTGACACCACAGCAAGTGTCGAGTACACAATACCTTAATATCTTGTCAGCCTGACCCCCGCCACTGATGACACATAAAATGCAAGTGTGTTTCTCACAGTCAGTCTGTGGTTGGCTCTCTGTTACCAAGCACTCTGGGGAATTAATTACATTTCATTTCCAATGTGTTTTTTGCAATGGATTATTATTGATAATTGTTGGTGATTTTAATACTGGGCAGAATACAAATCTAGATAGATCGGGGGGTTGTTTGCATTATTCTAATCCAAAAGCACTTTCTGCAATTTCTGAGTTAATGTCCTCTCTAGACCTGGTAGATGTTTGGTAATTAAGAAACCCTGATCTGACTACATGCACGTGGCGTGGTTATAAGCCAGCTAGTCGCATCGACTACTTCCTTATCTCCTTCGCTCTGGTCTCAAACGTATCACAGTCTACCATTGCTGACCATTTACTTTCTGACAAGGCCCTTATTTATTTGTCTCTAACTACAGTAGAATATCCTAGAGGACCGGGTTATTTGGAAACTCAATCAATCACTGCTAAAAGATGAAGATTTTTTTTAGAAAAAACAAATAATTTAAAAAAACAGAATGTGGGATCAGCTGATCCTCTGATTGTCTGGGACACTTTCAAATGTGTATTCAGAGACCATTCAATCAAGTGGTCATCATGGGGGAAAGCTATATCTTAGGAGGGAAAATGAATTAACTAAAGAGTTGAATGACTTGAATAAGCAAACTGATACAGTAGTAGACCCTCCAATTGAAATGCTTCTTCTGATCAAGAGTAGACAACATGGTGTTTACATGCTTCTTTTCTCATCTCATGTGTATGTACGTATATACTGACTTTCTAATGGGCCACCCCCAGGTGGTGAAGGTAGGAAACAGCATCTCCACTTCGCCGATCCTCAACACAGGGGCTCCACAAGGGTGCGTGCTCAGTCCCCTCCTGTACTCCCTGTTCACCCATGACTGCGTAGCCATGCACGCCTCCAACTCAATCATCAAGTTTGCAGACGACACTACAGTGGTAGGTTTGTGTACCAACAACAACGAGACGGCCTACAGGGAGGAGGTGAGGGCCCTCGGAGTGCGGTGTCAGGACAATAACCTCACACTCAACGTGAACAAAACAAAGGAGATGATCGTGGACTTCAGGAAACAGCAGAGGGAGCACCCCCCTATCCACATCGACGGGACAGTAGTGGAGAAGGTGGAAAGTTTTAAGTTACTCGGCGTACACATCACGGACAAACTTAAATGTTCCACCCACACAGACAGCGTGGTGAAGAAGGCACAACAGCGCTTCTTCAACCTCAGGAGGCTGAAGAAATTTGGCTTGTCACCGAAAACACTCACAAACTTTTACAGATGCACAATCGAGAGTATCCTGTCGGGCTGTGTCATCGCCTGGTACGGCAACTGCACCGCCCTCAACCGCAAGGCTCTCCAATTGGTACTGCGGTCTGCACAACGCATCACCGGGGGGGCAAACTACCTGCCCTCTAGGACACCTACAGCACCCGATGTCACAGGAAGGCCAAAAAGTTCATCAAGGACAACAACCACCCGAGACACTACCTGTTCACCCTGCTATCACCCAGAAGGCGAGGTCAGTACAGGTGCATCAAAGTTGGGACCGAGAGACTGAAAAACAGCTTCTATCTGAAGGCCATCAGACTGTTAAACAGCCATCACTAACATAGAGAGACTGCTGCCAACATACAGACACAAATCACTGGCCATTTTAATAATTTAATTTAATGGATTTAAAAAGGTATCACTAGTCACTTCAAATAATGCCACTTTAATAATGTTTACACATCTTACATTACTCATCTCATATGTATATACTGTATTTCATACCAACTATTGCATCCTGCCTATGCCGCACGGCCATCGCTCATCCATATATTTACATGTACATATTCTTAATCTATCCCTTTACATTTGTGTGTATAAGGTAGTTGTTGTGAATTTTAGATTGCTTGTTAGATATTACTGCACTGTTGGAACTAGAAGCACAAGCATTTCGCTACACTCACATTAACATCTGCTAACCATGTGTATGTGCGGCGACAAGTGGTGCCCACAAACTGTTAGGGCCTCCAAAAAGCTGTTCCAACAGCAAAGCTTTCTTTCCAGCACTATGGAGTGAATCCTTACCACCAAGCAGAGCCTTGTCTGGGAGCGAAACAATTCATTCAACCATATTACTGCCTTTTTTTAAAACATAGCTGATATGGCCGACCATATCTCCCTGGCATATTACGTCATTTATGCAGAAGCATATTTTTGGCAAATTTTGTCATCAAATGAAGAGAAAGATTTACAATTCCGAGTTGGATGACCATTCAAAACATATTTTCCCAGTCTGACTTCCCAGTTTCAATGCTTGAGGTTAGCCACTGTCACTTCTTACTTCTAAACAACTTGTTATTGAATTAGCGATTTCCAACTTGTTGTGTAATGTTTATGTCCAATGGCCGATGAACACCAATACGTTTTATATATAATTTACCTTCAGTATTTATCTTCATATTAACAAGGATTAAAAAGGATTTGCCAGTAGATTGTCTACTTGATTTATGATGACTGCTAGCTAAGATTTTGAAAGTCCAATCAAAGCTACTGTAGATATAACGTGATTTGACATAAATGTATCTGTGGCCAATGACCTTGAGCCTTCTTGGATGGGCACTTCTAATCTAAGTCTATGGTAGGGCCCAAAGGGCTCACATTCTTGATTGTCTACCCTTACTAAATGCAGGTGACGTAGTGCTCTCATGAGTGACAGAACACTGAGCCAATCATGGTGCAATGCTGAGCCAATCATGGTGCCATGCTCCTATTTTCTGCTGGCCTGCCCCACCACCACAGAAAGCACTGAGCTTGGCTGAAACACCTGCATTTTGGGGCTGCCTCCTTGTATGCGGCTTTATTAACTCAATGATATATATATATTTTTACATTGTTTGCAAACTGATTTGTGACATGTTTTAATGCCAAAATAACATGCAAAACAGGCAAGCTCCCCCAATAAATATAAAAAATATATATATTTATGTTATTTTAATTTTTGGGGCAAAAAATGTGGGGCTCAAAACATGACTGGTCGTTACATTGGTGACAATATTTGTTAGTTTGGTGTTTATTGCAGATTTTGAGAAGGCTTTTGGGAAGATAAAAGCGATTTAATTTAGAGATGCCGTCAGTATTTACATTTTGGTAAGTCATTTATTCAATGGTTTAGGGTCTTATAGCAGAAACCGGTGAGTAAAGTAGTGAATAATGGGTATTTATCTAAAAACATTGCGCTATTCAGAGGGGTCAGACAAGGGGATCCAGTTTCACCTTATTTATTCTTATTGGCTATCGAGATGCTGGCCATCAAAATCAGGAATAATTCCAATGTAGTAGGTCTGAGTATCAGTGGTCTTGAAAGCATGATACAACATTTGCCTCTCAGCCGCAACAATCATCACTAGATGCTCTTATTGGAGATTTAAATAACTTTTCAAACTATCAAATCTGAAAACAAATGATAAGAAATGCACCATTTTGAGAGTGTTTTTCTTAAGAAAGTCCAACTATATTTTGCGTTGTTGCATACAAATAAGTGGAGCAATAGCCCAGTGGACATGCTTGGCATCCACATTTGAGAAAGAATAAAGGATCCTGTAAAGGAGAACTTTGATTTGAAACGTGCCAAGATTGACTAAATACTATTGCTGTGGAAAGGTAAAGCTTTGTCTTTATATGGCAGAGTGCCATTAATAAACACCTTAATTGTCTCTACAGTATCTCTTCCTGTCACTTCCATCCCCAGATAAGGTATTCTTTAAGCAGTTTGAAGCCAACATTTTTCTGATTTTAATGGAATGGTAAACCAGAAAAGGTGAAACGGATATATGTATAATATAATATATATATATATATATATATATATATATAATATATATATATATATATATATATATATAATATAATATAATGTATGACAATGGAGGGCTACATTTTTTTAAAGCTTTATTTAACTAGGCAGGTCAGTTAAGAACAAATTTGTATTTTCAATGACGGCCTAGGAACAGTGGGTTAGCTGCCTTCAGTTCAGGGGCAGAATGACAGATTTTTGCATTGTCAGCTCGGGGATTTGATCTTGCAATCTATCAGTTACTAGTCCAATGCTCTAACCACTAGGCTACCATCCACGCCACATTTAAAGAATATTGAAGCCTTAAATCAATCTCTAGAACTATATGTAAATATGAATGGGATCTCATGTAATATCGTAGATGAGAGAAACTCACTTTTCTATTTAAAAAATAATAATTTTATATAAATTCAGTTTTTGCACCTTGCTTGGTTCCTGCAGGATTTCTTAATGGACATATCCCCATTCTTTAAATAATCAATAACAGCTTGGTTGCATTTTCAATATTATCCCTCGTAAAAAATAACAGAAATTCTGAGCCAAATCATATGGTTGAATTTAAATATCCTGATAAATCAAATAAAATGTTTGGGAATGTGTTTCTGGAAAAGGGGATCTTATTTTAAAATGATATCATTGATAGTAATGGGAATTTAATTTAATTTGAAACACTGTGCACAATATATGGGAACATACAGTATGTATAAATCATAATTACAATCAGTTACTGGCAGCAATTTCTACAGAATAGAAGAAAAAGTTAAGGGAAAGAAAAGAGAAACTGTTTGTTTGCCTACCTCATATTACATCTCCCAGGTGGTTAACCAGAGATAAAATCAATTAAGACATTTTCATTTTCATTTGGAAAATAACAAATTGGTTGCCATCCCACACAAGTTCCACTCTTACTGGGAAGAGCAGTTTGATACGTCCATCCCTTGGAAATTATTTATAAACTGATTTTTAAAACCGCATTAGTGTAACAATTTTCGTTGGTGGAAGAAGGAGTAGACCAAGGCGCAGCGTGGTACGTGTTCATGATACCTTTAATAAACTGAACACTGGATACAAACGAACAAGAGAATAAAGGAAAACACTGAAACGGAAAATACCCACAAACAAAAGTGGGAAAACAGGCTACCTAAGTATGGTTCTCAGAGACAACGATTGACAGCTGCCTCTGATTGGGAACCATACCAGGCCAAACACATAGAAATATACACACAAGAACAAAACATGAATTATCACCCCAACTCACGCCCTGACCAAACTAAAATAGAGACATAAAAAAAAGGAACTAAGGTCAGGACGTGACAATTAGACTCATCGTCTGAATGTTTCAGTTGAAGATATTGTACACGTTTCTGGCTACTAACAAGATGTTACAAATATGGAGCATAGAAGAATCCCCTTTGTCCTATTTTTGTTGCGTGGAAGTGGAGGATTTGTTACATATTTTCTGGTATTGCCACATAGCTGCTAACTTTCGGGCAAAAGTACAAGAGCGGTTACTCCCTGTTGTACACAATTTTGTTATATTTCCACAAACAGTTATATCGGGGTGACTTAAGGGACAGATGCATCACGGTATACAATCTCTTGATTGTGCTGGGGAAGGTTTTCATTTTCAAAAAAATATATGAGTATTCGATTCTTTCAAAATAACTGTCAAACAATATTATACACAAGAAGGATTGATTGCAAAAAAGTGGGAGGTCACAATATTTTACTGATAACCCCCCCAAAAGAAAAAAGACCAAAAGAACTTGCAACAACAAAAAATGGCTTAGTCCCCCAAATGTGGGTGGGTGAAGGTGGGTTTGTAAAATAATACAAATTATTATTATTATTTTGTCTAAGAAGTTAAAATAAAACGTTTACGTTTTAAAAGGCCTCTGTTGAGATAGGACACACACAAGCACGCATGCACACACCATTGCCCTTTATGGATCCTTTTATGTTTCCTGGCCACACAGCCCGCCTCAGAGTCCATTGACAACGACACAAGTATGGATACAGTTGATGAGGTTGATCCTGTATTCACTGTAGACAGTGTTGGTCTCCCTCAGGGTTTCAAGGGTTTCAGTGTTGGGCTACCAAGTTCATCCCTGGCTGAATGCCTGCTGTGGTGGCTTTTCATTCATGGCTGAATGGACTGAATGAATCTCCCTGTCTGGCCATTTGTCTTGTGACACTTCAGGACTGCTCCAGTATTGCCTGTCTGTTGCTCCTATTGCAGCTATTTCAGTTTGAGCTTCACCTCTAGGGCCAGCCAGAGTTTTGTCTGGCCTTGGGGCCCAGAGTTTTTCCTTGCAAGATCTCACACGTTAAATTTGAATAATTATGAACGCAAAACAATTTATATAACTTAATTGTTTAAGACCTTAGCTTAAAAATAAAATAAAGGTAAAATAAAAAGTATTGTCCAGATATTGCTGCAGTATGGGGATCCATGCAGGAGTGGTGCTGCTGGTATGAGTATAACTCTTTCATAATATCATGGCTCACTGCTTGTTTGCACTGAATTGAATTGGATTTGAGGTTTGGGATGTGTGTGCAAGGTTGGATTTCTGTTTCCACTTGAAGCAATTTCCTCTCCTGCTGGGTTGCAGCGGGTGTACATTTGATGGCAGAGGTTCCTGGAGCTAATGGTGTTAAAGTGAGAACAGCCTTTGCATTGTGTCACCTCCCTCTCATGGCTGACAGGGTGACTCTCTGTTCACTCTCTCAACAATAAAGAATATATTACCGTCACCAAGCCTGTCTCTAGGCCCGTTCAGCTGAAACGCCCCTCCACAAGAGGGGACTGACGTCTACGATCATCTTCATTAATAATCATTTACACCCCCCAAGTATCCCTTGGGGTCCCGACCTAAGGACCTACAGACTGTAGACTAAGATGAATGGAATTTGTATATTGGATTTCTCGCCGCAATAAGAGGGACTTTCCAAACTGGTTTAATGGATGTATTAATGATGATGATGGGACTGGAATGGCATGTGGCAATTTAAAGCATTACTGCATAGCAGGATAATTAAGTTAATGAGTCAATCAGGCATGGTACACAGCGTCTGATAGCACTGTAGCATTTGATTGGGAAGCAGAGGAGCACTCCCCATCATTGGAGAGAAGCACACTTTCTCTAATGGCTGCCTTCTCATCAAGAATGTGGGGGCAAGGTCTACAAAAAACAAGCCAATCAATCCCAGCTATTTTGGGCAGGTTTTAATATAACTTTTTTACCCTTCAAATTATGATTGGCCTCTTGAGTAGCAGCCATAATGAATAAAACTCCTGATGTGGCATAAGGCAATTAATTATTCATTCAGATTGTGATTGCGTATCATATGAACGCTTGTTGCTCACATCTCAAGGTCAGAGAAGAATCCCATTCCATTGATTAGTTGCTGTTTTAGACACATACTGCATAAACTGCTTCTTTGTTTGCTGTGCTGTTCCCACAATACTTTAACTTTGTGTAAGTAGGCCTCGTGCTTGGATCTGTGTGGTACTTTCACTCATAGTTTAAGTCCTTGTTGTCTATAATGGTACAGTCATTGCACAACAGTAACTGTCCTCAACCTAGAAGGCTGAAATGGAGGCAAGCTGACTAACCAATATGGTACACTCTTAGAAAAAAGGGTTCCAAAAGGGAACCCTGTCTCCATTGGATAACCCATTTTGGTTCCAGGTAAAACCATTTGTTTCTACCTGTAACCAAAATGGTTCTAGAACCAAAAAGGGTCATTCAGAGGGTTCTCCTGTAGATGAGGTAAGCATTCCATTGACCAGATTGGTGCACATTCAAAAAATCTGATCTAATAAAGTGGATATTCATAAAATACGTCATGATTTATGTATTGTAACAGGCCCACAATGTGCTTACTTAAGTCCATTTTTTATATATTTGGCTGTTTTTGTTTTTCAGGTTAAGATGAAGCGACTACGAAACGCTAACTCCCATTCGTATAAGCTGGTTAGCATAGCTAGCATACAGAAATCGTTGATGTTAGTCAAAGTTGTTTTTAACTGTAATGCAGTTGATTGGTAATGATGACATGAACATGTGTTGGGGTTGACATCCATACAAGCATTATACTTTAAATACACATGATATGATTAATAGCCTAAGTGTAGGCAAATTTTGCTGGGGAGCAATAGGAGACATCGGGATCTTTCCCCTACGGCTCTTTTACCCACGCGTTTTCATGGCAATTACATTGTTTTGGTCAAGTTTGATTTACTTCTTTACCGTATCTATGGGGATAGCCAAAGAACCCTTTTAGGTTCTAGATGGCACCTGTTTTCTAAGAGTGTATGTGCACAATATCCTTCTGCCACAGAAGCAGGCAAATGCTTAATTTGCTGTGTATCTGCTATTTATTTATATCTCCTACTGTATGCTCATGATGATGGGGAAGTCTTATCATCATTAAACATTGATGATTATAATGGCTTTATAATGGGGCTTAAACACATTTGTAGGTCCCTCTGACTTCCTGATTTCCTTACTGTCTCCTGACCTCTGTTTTCTGGGATGGTGGATGAGGCTAAACTTCACTGCTCATTATCTTCAGTTCCACTGACAGTAAACATTCAGACAATGTGATTATTCTCCATTGAGCTTCTCTGTTAGTTGTGGTTGTCTGCAATGCTGTCGGCCCTATATCCGCTCACCTTCCTGTTATAGAGCACACTCATTTCCCAGAAGTCCTAATTCCTGTGACTATTGCCCTCATCTGTTCAGGATGACTGTTAAATAGCCATCACTAGACGGCTACCACCCAGTTACTCAACCCGGCACCTTAGAGGCTCCTGCCCTATAAACATAGACATGGAATCACTGGTCACTTTAATAATGTTTACGCACTTCTTTACTAATTTCATATGTATGTACTGTGTTCTATTCTACTGTATTTTAGTCAATGCCACTCTGACATTGCTCGTCCTAACATTTATATATTTCTTAATTCCATTCTTTAACTTTAGATTTGTGTGTATTGTTGTGAATTGTTAGATATTACTGCACTGTTGGACCTAGGAACACAAACATTTCGCTACACCTGCAATAACGTCTGCTGAATATGTGTATGAATACAATTTGATTTGATGACTGTAAGTCGCTTTGGATAAAAGCCTCTGCTAAATGGCATATTAGGTACATCACCCCATTCACGAAAATGTTTTGCTCCTACAGACAGAGAGTCTCGTGGACGTGACTAGCTATATAAAGCAGGTATACAGGCATCAAAACATTCACTTACTGTCCGATTGAATGTTAGAATGGACAAAACGAGTGACCTAAGCGACTTTGAGCCTGGTATGATCGTCTGAGCCAGTGCACACCGGTTTCAGTAACTCAGAAATGGCCAGCCTCCTGGGCTTTTCACACTCAACAGTGTCTAGGGTTTACAGAGAATGGTGTGACAAACAAAAAACATCCAGTCAGCGGCAGTCCTGAGAGAGGTCAAAGGAGAATGGCAAGAATTGTGCAACCTAACAGGCGGGCCACAACCAGGCAAATAACAGAGCAGTACAACAGTGGTTTGCAGAACGGCATCTCGGAACTCATCTCGTTGGTCCTTGTCATTTATGGGTATTTTGCAGCAGACGACCACACCAGGTTCCACTCCTAAGGGCTAAAAACAAGAAGAAGCGGCTCCACTGGGCACAAGATCACCAACACTGGACAATTGAAGAGTGGAAAAACATTGGCTGGTCCGACGAACCCCGGTTCCTGTTGCATCATGCTGATGGCAGAGTCAGGATTTGACGTAAGCAGCATGAGACCATGGCCCCATCCTGCCTGGTGTCAACGGTTCAAGCTGGTGGCAGTGGTGTAAAGGTGTGGGTAATGTCTTCCAGGCACACATTAGGTCCCTTTATGCCAATTGAGAAACGTTTCCATGCCCAGAAGAATTCAGGCTGTTCTGGAGGCAAAGGGGGGTCTGACCCGGTACTAGATAGGTAGCCCTAATAAACTGTATATGATATTATTATTACACAATGATTGTACAAAACATTATGAACACATGCTCTTTCCGTGACAACGACTGACCAGGTGAATCCAGGTGGAAGCTATGATCCCTTATTGATGTCACTTGTTACATCCACTTCAATCAGTGTAGATGAAAGGGAGGAGACAGGTTAAATAATGATTTTTATGCCTCGAAACAATTGAGACATGGATAGTGTATATGTGCCATTCAGAGGGTGAATGGGAAAGACAAAAGATTTAAGTGCTTTTGTACGGGGTATGGTAGTAGGTGCCAGGCACACTGGTTTGTGTCAAGCACTGCAACGCTGCTCGGTTTTTCACACTCAACAGTTTCCCGTGTGTAACAAGAATGGTCCACCACCCAAAGGACATCCAGCTAACTTGACACAACTGTGGGAAGCATTGGAGTTAACATGGGCCAGCATCCCTGTGGAACACTTTCAACATCCTGTAGAGTCCATGCCCTCGACGAATTGAATCTGTTCTGAGGGAGAAAGGGGAAAGTGCAGCTCAATATTAGGAAGGTGTTCTTAATGTATTGTAACCTCAGTGTATTTTTCTATCATATATCACTCACATTCACTTACCTGCAGCTTTTTCTCTCTCATTTGTGCTCTTACATTTGACTTCTCCCTCTCTCTTCATGTTGGTAGAACTCAGTACGATGACTTTGTCTCAGCACAGTGTCTTTGTTTAACCACAAAGAGTACATCAGGCCAATTCACAGCCAGCATGAAAGGCAGACAGAGAGAGAGAGAGAGAGAGAGGGAGGCAGGGATTCACATCGTGCTATACAGTAGTTTCATATTGGCAAACAATGGGAAGTGCATTCGCAACAGTTGGAGACATTAAAGGCAATGTGCTGGGGTAAAAAATTATAAAGGGTTGTCTTTTTGTGAAACAGCTTGCCTCAGCTCTATCGACTATAATAGACATCTCTACCACGTAGAGATGATGGATAAAGCCATGCACATGATGTCCCTCAGTCAGTCAATGTGCTGCACTTTCATCTGATGTTGTCAGCTTAAAGCTGGAGCTGCTTTCAATGTTCATGGATAGAACTTTTAGTTGTATTTTACTCCTCAGTTTGCTCATTTACACACAACTAAATTGCAATTAGAAATGGCTTATTTATTCAAGACTTCATGGGTAAATGAGCCATTGCCGATAGGCCTACGTATTATTGCTGATGATCTTCTTAAGTGCAGTTTAGACTGATTTTGTTTTTGAATTGTACAACTGTCTGTATACCTAATGTTCATCAATACTAAAAGGCCTCATCTGTGTCATTATTGGTCAATTACTGTACATGAGGTAGTACTGTCTGCCATTAAGCACCACTGTCTGTCAGTCTTCAACTCTAGCATCTTCCACATTACCATTAATACCATTAGTTGCTGTGGTCATCCTGTCCATAAACCTGTATTTGTATCACCCTAATGTTTGGAGCACTTTGGTTAACATCTCATGCAAACGTTTGATGTCCCCACAAAAATCTATCTGAAACCTTTGATGTTGTGCCGTGATCTCAGTCACACCTGCATTCATTGACTCCCACCAGCAATGGGTCTAGTAACACAGTTTCTTCTCTCTACCCACAGCTCTTACCGGGTGAATAAAATGAACAGTGACGTGTGTAACTACATCACCAATTTTGCTGCAGACTTGAGGTGAATACAACCACGGTGTTCTCCCTCCCTACTGGTCAGGCTGAAGAGCCAGCTTGCGCTGAGCATTGCTGACAGACTCAATATGGAATCTCATACAGCAGACACTCACTGCTAGGCAATGAGAGGTCAGCCATATAGACACCTCATACAGCAAACACTCACTGCTAGTCAATGAGAGGTCAGCCATATAGACACCTCATACAGCAAACACTCACTGCTAGTCAATGCGAGGTCAGCCAGGCCAATCTATCTCCTATTTCTCTAGCCGTACAGCACTGTTCAACACAATACCGTCTCTGTCTAACTTACCTCTTACTGTAGGTATACTGAGTGGGTTTGTCTTTAACTGATATTGAACATCATCACAGTCGTAGCTGGTCTTGACCGGTGACTAATCTCTGTTTTTGATAGTATATTAGTTAGTTTAACTGAGCCTCTGAATCTGAATTCCCTTCTTTCCTAGGCTCATCTCTGGATGTAATCTGAACCAGGGAGAACTTTCTATACTGTGTATGAACAATTGATATAGTCTATGAATGCAGTGTAAATGCATGAGGTCCATCTCTGACAATTCTTGATGGAATAGCAGGGTTTAAATCACACTAGCATTGGTCATACTGAAAAATGGCAATTTTTGTTTCTACACAAAGGCTGAAAACAGCTTACTTATCCCTATCTGACCTTACCATTAGGGTGTATTCTACCTGTTCTTCCTCCCTCTATCGCTCTGCACTTTCCATTTCAGTTTTGGTAGAAAATGGTAGCAGTTCTAGTCCAAATAAAATCAATTCAAATTGTGTTGGTCACATGCGCCGAATACAACAGGTGTAGACTTTGCATTGGAAATGCTAACTTACGAGCCCATTCCCCACAATGCAGAGTTAAAAAGTAAGACAAATATTTGCGATATAAAAAGGAAATAGTAACACAATAAAAACAATAACGAGGCTATATACAAAGATTACCAGTACTGAGTCAATGTGCAGGGGTACGAGGTAGTTGAGGTAATTGAGATAATACTGTACATGTGGGTAGGGGTAAAAGTGACTAGGAGTTTTTCCTAGCCACCGTGCTTCTACACCTGCATTGCTTGCTGTTTGGGGTTTTAGGCTGGGTTTCTGTACAGCACTTTGTGACATCACCTGATGTAAGAAGGGCTTTATACATACATTTGATTGACTAGGCAATCAGGACATATAATAGACAGCATATGTGAAAGAATGTGTGTGTGTGTGTGTGTGTGTGTGTGTGTGTGTGTGTGTGTGTGTGTGTGTGTGTGTGGCGTGAATATGCATGTGTGTGCTTTGTGTTTGTGAGCGTATGAAGTGTGTGTGTATGCGTGCGTGCGTGTGTGTGATGGAGTGTCAGTGTAGTGTGTATGAGTGTGTGGGTAGAGTCTAGTGAGAGTGATGGAGTGTCAGTGTAGTGTGTATGAGTGCGTGGGTAGAGTCTAGTGAGTGTGATGGAGTGTCAGTGTAGTGTGTGTGGGTAGAGTCTAGTGAGTGTGATGGAGTGTCAGTGTAGTGTGTATGAGTGTGTGGGTAGAGTCCAGTGAGTGTGCATAGAGCCAGTGCCAGGAGTCAGTGTAGTGTGTATGAGTGCGTGGGTAGAGTCTAGTGAGTGTGCATAGAGCTAGTGCCAGGAGTCAGTGTAGTGTGTATGAGTATTCTAGTGAGTGTGATGGAGTGTCAGTGTTTTTTTTTTTTTTTTTTAACCTTTATTTAACCAGGCAAGTCAGTTAAGAACAAATTCTTATTTTCAATGACGGCCTGGGAACAGTGGGTTAACTGCCTGTTCAGGGGCAGAACGACAGATTTGTACCTTGTCAGCTCGGGGGTTTGAACTCGCAACCTTCCGGTTACTAGTCCAACGCTCTAACCACTAGGCTACGCTGTGTAGTGTAGTGTAGTGTGTGTGAGTGCATGGGTAGAGTCCAGTGAGTGTGATGGAGTGTCAGTGTAGTGTGTATGAGTGCGTGGGTAGAGTCTAGTGAGTGTGCATAGAGCCAGTGCCAGGAGTCAGTGTAGTGTGTATGAGTGCGTGGGTAGAGTCTAGTGAGTGTGCATAGAGCCAGTGCCAGGAGTCAGTGTAGTGTGTATGAGTGCGTGGGTAGAGTCTAGTGAGTGTGCATAGAGCCAGTGCCAGGAGTCAGTGTAAATAAATGAAGATAAAGAAAGAAATAAGAAAGGGGGTTAATGTAAATAGTCCGGCTAGACATTTGATTAACTGTTCAGAAGTCTTTTATTTGATTTATTTTTAAACAGAAATATACAAACAAGAGTACATAAACCTAACAGGCAGGGTATTATGTATCAAGATTCATTTTCTATTTGTTAAGTACTTTTATGGTGCGTATTACTTTTTGTTTTTACATTTACTGATAATTTCAAAATAATATTTCAATTCTATCTTAAATCATGTGAAGAGGGGCTTGTTCTCTGCCCACTTCATTTTATGGATAAAGAATCTTCCATGAACGATAAACAAATGAACAATGGAAGTTAAATCAGGGTCCATATCATTTGGATCACACTAAAACATAACATCAGTCTCTCAGATTAACATTAATAGTTGTTTCTTTTAAAATAAAATATTTTAACTCACTCCAAAGTCTTCTGACATAAGAACAGTACCAAAATGAATGGCCAAGAGTTTCTGGGACACAACCACAAAATACACATTTGTTATCAATAGCTATTTTAAATCTGTGTATAATAAATGTCTTTACAGGGTAGATTCTATTAATGAGTTTGTATGATACTTCAATCACCTTATTAGATATACAATATTTACCAGACAATAATGAAACTTTGTTCCAGTTCACTTGTCCTAGGGCTGCATTCCAGTACATTTTAGCAGAGGGAATAGTAACATATTGATAGTTTCCTTATATACATGTTATTACATTTATAGTTTAAAATGTCAATTCCTTCTAATTGTATTGAGTCTACAAAATCCTCAACAGTTGCACTTGGAGTATTGTTATATTCTCCTAAAAGAAGAATAGCACCTTTAGGGACAGCTCTAACAACAACTTGATACTCCTCAGGAGTGAATGTAACATTGTGTGTTCTCATAAATTCTTGATAATCATATAGTTGGCCATCATTATTCAATAATAATATAACCAAATTTTTTTGTTGTCAAACCGGTTCTGGAAAAATAAAGACTTGTTTTTGTATTTTATGTCTTTATTATTCTAGATTGTATACCCATGTGGGGAAAGTTTGGGTTCCAAGTTAGAAGTACTTGTTTATGAAATTTCTCAAGGGATTTTACCCATATAAAAATTGCATTTGAGTAAGAATTATATCCCAACAATTAAAAAAATAAAATAAATAATAATTTCACCTTTATTTAACCAGGTAGGCTAGTTGAGAACAAGTTCTCATTTACAACTGCGACCTGGCCAAGATAAAGCAAAGCAGTTCGACACATACAACAACACAGAGTTACACATGGAATAAACAAGCATACAGTCAATAATACAGTAGAAAAGGTCTATATACAGGCAATAAATAGGCCATGGTGGCGAAAAATTACAATATAGAAATTAAACACTGGAATGGTAGATGTGCAGAATATATATATGTACAGTGTCTTGCGAAAGTATTCGGCCCCCTTGAACTTTGCGACCTTTTGCCACATTTCAAACATAAAGATATAAAACTGTATTTTTTTGTGAAGAATCAACAACAAGTGGGACACAATCATGAAGTGCAACGACATTTATTGGATATTTCAAACTTTTTTAACAAATCAAAAACTGAAAAATTGGGCGTGCAAAATTATTCAGCCCCCTTAAGTTAATACTTTGTAGCGCCACCTTTTGCTGCGATTACAGCTGTAAGTCACTTGGGGTATGTCTCTATCAGTTTTGCACATCGAGAGACTGACATTTTTTCCCATTCCTCCTTGCAAAACAGCTCGAGCTCAGTGAGGTTGGATGGAGAGCATTTGTGAACAGCAGTTTTCAGTTTTTTCCACAGATTCTCGATTGGATTCAGGTCTGGACTTTGACTTGGCCATTCTAACACCTGGATATGTTTATTTTTGAACCATTCCATTGTAGATTTTGCTTTATGTTTTGGATCATTGTCTTGTTGGAAGACAAATCTCCGTCCCAGTCTCAGGTCTTTTGCAGACTCCATCAGGTTTTCTTCCAGAATGGTCCTGTATTTGGCTCCATCCATCTTCCCATCAATTTTAACCATCTTCCCTGTCCCTGCTGAAGAAAAGCAGGCCCAAACCATGATGCTGCCACCACCATGTTTGACAGTGGGGATGGTGTGTTCAGCTGTGTTGCTTTTACGCCAAACATAACGTTTTGCATTGTTGCCAAAAAGTTCAATTTTGGTTTCATCTGACCAGAGCACCTTCTTCCACATGTTTGGTGTGTCTCCCAGGTGGCTTGTGGCAAACTTTAAACAACACTTTTTATGGATATCTTTAAGAAATGGCTTTCTTCTTGCCACTCTTCCATAAAGGCCAGATTTGTGCAATATACGACTGATTGTTGTCCTATGGACAGAGTCTCCCACCTCAGCTGTAGATCTCTGCAGTTCATCCAGAGTGATCATGGGCCTCTTGGCTGCATCTCTGATCAGTCTTCTCCTTGTATGAGCTGAAAGTTTAGAGGGACGGCCAGGTCTTGGTAGATTTGCAGTGGTCTGATACTCCTTCCATTTCAATATTATCGCTTGCACAGTGCTCCTTGGGATGTTTAAAGCTTGGGAAATCTTTTTGTATCCAAATCCGGCTTTAAACTTCTTCACAACAGTATCTCGGACCTGCCTGGTGTGTTCCTTGTTCTTCATGATGATCTCTGCGCTTTTGACGGACCTCTGAGACTATCACAGTGCAGGTGCATTTATACGGAGACTTGATTACACACAGGTGGATTGTATTCATCATCATTAGTCATTTAGGTCAACATTGGATCATTCAGAGATCCTCACTGAACTTCTGGAGAGAGTTTGCTGCACTGAAAGTAAAGGGGCTGAATCATTTTGCACGCCCAATTTTTCCGTTTTTGATTTGTTAAAAAAGTTTGAAATATCCAATAAATGTTGTTCCACTTCATGATTGTGTCCCACTTGTTGTTGATTCTTCACAAACAAATACAGTTTTATATCTTTATGTTTGAAGCCTGAAATGTGGCAAAAGGTCGCAAAGTTCAAGGGGGCCGAATACTTTCGCAAGGCACTGTATATGTTATATGAATGAATGTGCAAGTAGAGATACTGGGGTGCGAAGGAGCAAGATAAATATATAAATAAATACAGTATGGGGATGGTAGTTGGATGGGCTATTTACAGATGGGCTATTGCAGGTGCAGTGATCTGTGAGCTGTTCTGACAGCTGGTGCTTAAAGCTAGTGAGGGAGAGATGAGTCTCCAGCTTCAGTGATTTTTGTAGTTTGTTTCAGTCATTGGCAGAACTGTAAGGAAAGGCAGCCAAAGGAAGAATTGGCTTTGGGGGTGACCAGTGAGATATACCTGCTGGAGTGCGTGCTACGGGTGGGTGCTGCTATGGTGACCAGTGAGCTGACATAGGGCGGGGCTTTCCCTAGCAGAGACTTGTAGATGACCTGGAGCCAGTGGGTTTGGCGACGAGTATGAAGCGGGGGCCAGCCAACGAGAGCGTACAGGTCGCAGTGGTGGGTAGTATATGGAGCTTTGGTGACAAAACCGATGGCACTGTGATATACGGCATCCAATTTATTGAGTAGAGTGTTGGAGGCTATTTTGTAAATGACATCGCCGAAGTCAAGCATGAGTGAAGGATGCTTTAATAGGAAGCCGATTCTAGATTTAATTTTGGATTGGAGATGCTTCATTTGAGTCTGGAAGGAGAGTTTACAGTCTAACCAGACACCTAGGTATTTGACGTTGTCCACATATTCTAAGTCAGAACCGTCCAGAGTAATGATGTAATGATGGACGGGCAGGTGCGGGCATCGATCGGTTGAAGAGCATTCATTTAGTTTTACTTGCATTTAAGAGCAGTTGGAGGCCACAGAAGAAAAGTTGTATGACATTGAAGTTCGTCTGGAGGTTAGTTAACACAGCAATCATTTGAGAAACCAAGGCTGTTGAGTCTGCCAATAAAAATGTGGTGATTGACAGAGTCAAATGCCTTGGCCAGGTCGATGAATATGGCTGCACAGTATTGTCTCTTATCGATGGCAGTTATGATAGCGTTTAGGACCTTGAGCGTGGCTGAGGTGCACCCATGACCAGCTCGGAAGCCAGATATCATAGTGGAGAAGGTACAGTGGGATTCGAAATGGTCGGTGATCCGTTTGTTAACTTTGCTTTCGAAGACCTTAGAAAGGCAGGGTAGGATAGATATAGGTCTGTAGCAGTTTGGGTCTAGAGTGTCTCCCCCTTTGAAGAGGGGGATGACCGCGGCAGCTTTCCAATCTTTGGGGGATCTCAGACTATATGAAAGAGAGGTTGAACAGTCTGGTGATAGGGGTTGCAACAATTTCGTCAGATCATTTTAGAAAGAGAGGGTCCAGATTGTCTAGCCCGGCTAATTTTTAGGGGTCCAGATTTGGTAGCTCTTTCAGAACATCAGCTATCTGAATTTGGGTGAAGGAGAAATGGGGGAGGCTTTGGCCAGTTGCTGTGGGGAGTGGAGGGCTGTTGATCAGGGTATGGGTAGCCAGGTAGAAAGCATGGCCAGCTGTAGAAAAATGTTTATTGAAATTCTCAATCATAGTGGATTTGGTGGTGACAGTGTTTTCTAGCGTCAGTGCAGTGGACTTTACAGTGTCCCAGAACTTTTCTGAGTTTGTGCTACAGGATGCAAATTTCTGCTTGAAATGTGCATTTCACGGGGGCTATTTGATGCTAATGCAGAATGCCACAGGATGTTTTTGTGCTGGTCAAGGGCAGTCAGGTCTGGAGAGAAGCAAGGGCTATATCTGTTCCCGGTTCAATTTTTTTTGAATGGGGCATGCTTATTTAAAATGGTGAGGAAGGCACTTTTAAAGAATACCCAGGCATCCTTTACTGATGGGATAAGGTCAATATCCTTCCAGGATACCCGGGCTAGGTCGATTAGAAAGGCCTGCTCGCTGAAGTGTTTTATGGAGCATTTGACAGTAAGTAGGGGTGGTTGTTTGAACGTAGACTCATTACGGATCGCTGAGATCTTGGTTGAAAACAGCAGAGGTGTATTTGGAGGGCAAGTTGGTTAGGATGATATCTATGAGGGTGCCCGTGTTTACGGTTTTGGGGTTGTATCTGGTGGGTTCATTGATAATTTGTGTGAGATAGAGGGCATCAAGCTTAGATTGTAGGATGGCCGGGGTGGTAACCATGTCCCCGTTTAGGTCACCTAGCAGCACGAGCTCTGAAGATAGATGGGGGGCAATCAATTCACATATGGTGTCCAGGGCACAGCTGGGGGCAGAGGGTGGTCTATAGCAAGTGACGGTGAGAGACTTGTTTCTGGAACGGTGGATTTTTAAAAGTAGAAGCTCGAAATGTATTGGTACAGACCTGGATAGTATGACAGAACTCTGCAGGGTATCTCTGCAGTAGATTGCAACACCGCCCTCTTTGGCAGTTCTATCTTGTCGGAAAATGTTATAGTTAGGGATGGAAATTTCAGGGGTTTTGGTGGTCTTCCTAAGCCAGGATTCAGACACGGCTAGGACATCCGGGTTGGCAGAGTGTGCTAAAGCAGTGAATAAAACAAACTTAGGGAGGAGGCTTCTAATGTTAATATGCATGAAACCAAGGCTTTTACAGTTACAGAAGTCAACAAATGAAAGCACCTGGGGAGTAGAAGTGATGCTAGGCACTGTAGGGCCTGGATTAACCTCTACATCACCAGAGGAACAGAGGAGGAGTAGGATAAGGGTACGGCTAAAGGCTATCAGAGCTGATCGTCTATTACGTACAGAACAGAGAGTAAAAGGAGCAGGTTTCTGTTGGAATATTAAATTAGGGATTATAGTCCAAATGCTATCCTTATTTCTTAAATGGTTCTGTATCCATTTGATCTTAAAGATTATAGAGGTTTTAAAATCCAGAACATTCAATCCTCCCTCATTTTGGGTGCTACATATTAGCGCTTTTCTTAAATACTTACATTTATTCCTCCATATGAAGTTAAATAATTTAGTATCAGCCATTTTAGTTCAGAAGTCTTATGGCTTGTGGATAGAAGCTGTTCAGGTACCTTTTGGTTCCAGACTTTTCGCTCCGCTACCGCTTGCTGTGCTGTAGCAGAGAAAACAGTCTATGACCTGGGTGACTGGAGTCTTTGACAATTTTTTAGGCCTTCCTCTGACCCGGCCTGGTATAGAGGTCCTGGATGGCAGGGAGTTCGGCCCTGTGATGTACTGGCCGTACGCACTACCGTCTGTAGTCTTATGCCGAGCAGTTGCCATACCAAGCGGTGATGCAACCCATCAGGATGCTCTTATTGGTGCAGCTGTATAACTTTTTGAGGATCTGAGGGCCCATGCCAAATCTTTTCAGCCTCCTGGGGGGGAAGAGCCATTGTTGTGCCCTCTGTATGACTGGGTTGGTGTGTTTGGACCATGATACAGTAGGTCCTTAGTGATGTGGACACCCAGGAAGCTCTCGCTCCACTACAGCCCTATCGATGTGAATGGGGGTGTGTTTGGCCCTCTGTTTCCTGTAATTCACAATAAGCCCCTTTGTTTTGCCAATGTTGAGGGAGAGATTGTTGTCTTGGCACCACACTGCCAGGTCTCTGACCTCCTCCCTATAGGCTGTCTCATCGTCATCGGTGATCAGACCTACCACCATCGTGTTGTCGGCAAAGTTAATGATGGTGTTGGAGTCACGAGTGGCCACGCAGTCATGGGTTTACAGGGAGTATAGTAGGTGGTTGAGCATGCACCCCTGGGGGCCTCTGTGTTGAAGGTCAGCTTGGCGGAGGTGATGTTGCCTACCCTCAACACTAGGTGGTGGCACATCAGGAAGTCCAGGATCCAGTTGCAGAGGGAGGTGTTCAGTCAAAGGGTCCTTAGCTTAGTGATGAGCTTGGAGGGTATTATGGTGTTGAACGCTGAGCTGTAGTCAATAAATAGCATTCTCACTTAGGTGTTCATTTTGTCCAGGTCGTAAAGTGAAGTGTGGAGTGCAATACAGATTGCGTCATCTGTGGATCTGTTGGAACTGTATGCGAATTAGAGGGGGCCCAGCGTTTCTGGGATGATGGTGTTGATGTGAGCTATTACCACTTTCAAAACATTTCATGGCTACAGATGTGATTTCTACACAGCGGTAGTCATTTAGACAGCTTACCTTGGTATTCTTAGGCACAGGGACTATGGTGGTCTGCTTGAAATATGTAGGTATTACAGACTGGGTCAGAGAAAGGTTGAAAATGTCCGTGAAGACACTTTCCAGTTGGTCAACGCATGCTCTGAGTACGCTTCCTGATAATCCATCTGGCCCTGCGGCCTTATGAGCCTGATTCTACAGTTGTCTGGGACAGCTGGTGCTCTCACACATGGTTCAGTGTTGCTTGCCTCGAAGCGAGCATAGAAGGCATTTAGCGTGGGGAAATGTTGTAAATGCACTTATTAATGAAGCTGTTGACTGATGTGGTAAACTCCTTAACTTGTCTAGGACTGGGGTTCCGTTAGCCAACAGCCAATGAAATTGCAGGGCGCAAAATATAAATCAACAGAAATCTCATAAATCAAATTTCTCAAACATACAAGTATTAGGCACCATTTTAAAGATACAATTCTCGTTAATCCAGCCACGGTGTCCGATTTCAAAAATGCTTTACAGCTTCGAAAGCTCCACAAACGATTATGTTAGGTCACCACCAACTCACAGAAAAACCAAGCCATTTTTCCAGCCAAAGAGAGGAGTCACAAAAAGCACAAATAGAGATAAAATTAATCACTAACCTTTGATGATCTTCATCAGATGACACTCATAGGACTTCATGTTACACAATACATGTATGTTTTGTTCGGTAAAGTTCATATTTATATCCAAAAATCGTATTTTACATTGGCGTGTTACAGTGATATTGCAGAGAGCCACTTGAATTCACAGAAATACTCATTACAAATGTCGATGAAAATACAATTGTTAGACATGGAAATATAGATACACTTCTCCTTAATGCAACCGCTGTGTTAGATTTCAAAAAAACTTTACGGAAAAAGCATAATCTGAGAACGGCGCTCAGAGCCCAAACCAGACAGAGAAATATCCACATTGTTGGGTAGTCAACATTATTCATAAATAGCATTATAAATATTCACTTACCTTTGATGATCTTCATCAGAATGCACTCCCAGGAATCGCAGTTCCACAATATATGTTTGTTTTGTTCGATAATGTCCATATTTTATGTCCATTTATGTCCAATATCTTCTTTTGTTAGGGTGTTTGGTAAACAAATCCAAATGCGCGATCTGGTCCATTCGGACGAAACGTTCAAAAAGTTATATTACAGGTCAAAGAAACTTGTGAAACTAAGTATAGAATCAATCTTTAGGATGTTTTTATCATAAAAGTTCAATAATGTTCCAACCGGAAAATTCCATTGTCTGTAGAAAAGCAATGGAACGAGAGCTACCTCTCAAGTGAAAGCGCGTGACTGAGAAGGAGGCTGTAGGCAGACCACTGACTCAAAGAGCTCTCATCCGGTCCCACATCACAGTAGCAGCCGAAACAACATTCTAATGACGGTTGACTTCTAGTGGAAGCCTTAGGAAGTGCAACATAACCAATATCCCACTGTGTATTCAATAGGGGTGACTTCAAAAACTACAAACCTCAGATTTCCCACTTCCTGTTTGTTTTTTTCTCAGGTTTTTGCCTGCCATATGAGTTCTGTTATACTCACAGACATCATTCAAACAGTTTTTGAAACTTCAGAGGGTTTTCTATCCAATACTACTAATAACATGCATATATTAGGATCTGGGACAGAGTAGCAAGCACCTTATTTACTCTGGGCACCTTATTCATCCAAGCTACTCAATACTGCCCCCCTGTCACCAAGAAGTTTTAATAAACATGTCAAGTTACCATCTATTTTTCCATTCTCTGTTGCTGAGGAGTGTTCTTGATCGTGTTCACCACAAACCATGTTTAACTTTTACTACTTGACGTCACGTGAAGGATGGTGTCCAGTCTGTCTCACCCACTAGAAAGACACAAAATACCTCCCCTCAGGACAAATCCTCCATGACCGACATCAGTGCACATCAACCCTGTGGTTAGGGACAGGAGAGGGCCTGAGTCAGGCAGCCTGAAATCACAGGCCCATTCACTACATCCCCAAACAGAGCCTTCTGGTTTGAACGTTGTGCCCGTGAAGAGAAAGGAGGAGAGTGAGGCTGACCATTTAAACAATTACAAGCTGTGCCTTCCATAATTTCCATGACTTAAGCGTAGCTCTTGGCGCTCCTGGCCACAGCTCCATGGCGTCTGCTGGAAAGATGCCTCCTTCACCCTCTTTCTCTCTCTGTCCCAGGAAGTCTTCAAAGACGACCCGCAGAGCAGTGGTTTGCATATATTAGCATCTGGGACTGAGTAGGAGGCAGTTCACTCTGGGCACGCTATTCATCCAAAAGTGAAAATGCTGCCCCCTATCCCAAAGAAGTTATTAATGCCATCGGATGCCCAGAACATATTCCAGTCTGTGCTAGAGAAACAGTCCTGTAGCTTAGCATCCGCTTCATCTTACCACTTCCGTGTTGGTACTTCCTGTTTGAGTTTTTGCTTGTGAGCAGGAATCTGGAGGATAGAGTTATGGTCCGATTTGCCAAATGGAGAGCGATAGAGAGCTTTGTATGCATCTCTGTGACGGCGTGAGTGAAGGCTGTTTCCCTTATGGGGAAGCACATTTAATTGACCTGGCTGACACTCTCCTGCTATCTTAGAAATGCTTGCTCTGCTTGCTAACTAGCTCCTCATTTGCATTTCCCTCATCTCCAAGCATTGATTGGCTGCTTCAGCACAATAGCAAATCGAATTGCCATTTCGGGGACACTGTTGAACACAGAAATTATTTAGTGGAGGGAGGAAGATCCCCCCTCTCTTGGTCAATGCAATGTCATAATCAGTCTCAGTCTGAAGTTCAGCTCACCCAGAGGATGCCTGCCGTGAAGTAATTAACACTTAACTGTTTTATTCCCTTTTGTAAGACCTGTGGCCATGTGACAAATTTGTCAAACTATGTTTACTTAAAATTATTAAGCCAATTTCTACGACCCCTTTACAAGTATAATAATCTCCCTTTCTATCTATTTGTGTCTCTACCATCTCTCTCTCTGTCGTCTCTCTCTGTCGTCTCTCTCTCTGCCATCTCTCTCTCTCTCTCTCTCTGCAATCTCTTTCTCTCTCTGTCGTCTCTCTCTCTCCATTCAGTCAGAGCTTCCAGGTGCAGGCCTCCAGAGACATTCACCCCCACCCCAGCTTGGCCCTGGAGCCCTCCACCATCTATAACTATCGGCAGCCACCTCTCCCAACAGCCCAATTCCGCTCCAGGAACCAGAGTTACATGCGGGCAATCAGCACTCTCAGCCAGGCCAGCTGTGTTAGCCAGGTTAGCCAGGTGAGTCTCTGGCCTATAGCAATGATATTTACAAGATATAATCATTGTATTACGTCAGATATCGTGACGGACGTCTGCTCAGACTCTGGCAACGCGTTTCACGTTAGAATGAAGCCACCCGTCGGAAGACAATGGGATATTATATGATGTTCCATACTGTAGCTTGCCATCCTTCTCTCTTCCTTCATTCAGTCTTGACCCTCCTTTAGATGCATATACTTTTATCAAACTTTCTTACCCCCTCATATATTTGTGCATTTGTGCAAAATTGAGTCTTGAGTCTTTTATGTGTCTGGTTTATGTTCATTTAAGATCTAAATCTCACTCTTAAAGTCGGAGTGTATTGATTTGTCCCAAGTCTTAAAAGCTCAACCTCTCTCCCGCTAATTCTCTGGCTTTATCTCTGCCTCCACGGCACCCTGCTGAGGTTATTACAAGATTATATATCTCGCAATAGAACAGGATCCTTATCTACGATTCTCAGGATTGCCAAATGGGAATGGTGAGATACACATCGGACCATTTAAACTTCCTTAAATTGATATCTCTATATCGCAAGATGCACTTCTGTCTCAGGATATTAAGATTGCCACATAATGGTTCTGTTGAGATCAGGACACATTGTCTCAGGGGATTCAGAGGGAACTAACACTCATACCGTATGCTATGCCACTAGAATATGTCACCTTGACTTCCTCTAATCCTTTACACATTTCAACATAGATCTGGCTTTCAGAATGCATTATTTAGGCAACTGTGGCAAACTGGAGGAATTGAGAAAAACAACAAACAACAAACAAAAAACATTGTCCTGGTGAGCAAGTCATATGCTTGACATTTCTCTAAGTAATCAAGTAATCACGCGCATCAAGACAATGCTCAAATGAACAATACATTTGCAGACGTTCTCCTTTTCAAATATTTGCTCTCCTGGCAATTAGCTGGTAGCCATTTCAAGCAAACACTTTTTTATTAAAAGGAAGAAAAGAGCATAACATCAAACGTTGTATACAACCAATTAATGTTTTCCCACAAAGACAAGAACTTTCATTGAATTTACCCTTTCTCACCCTGCTGTTCTCTCCTCCAGGTGAGTGAGACAGAGATAAACGGTCAGTTTGAGTCAGTCTGTGAGTCGGTGTTCAGTGAGGTGGAATCTCAGGCTGTGGAGGCTCTGGACCTGCCCGGCTGTTTCCGGACACGGAGCCACAGCTACTTGAGGGCCATCCAGGCTGGCTACTCCCAGGATGATGACTGCATCCCCACCATGACCTCCTCCACCCTCACCTCTACCATCAGGGCCACAGCAGGTCAGAACAACAGGGGAGGAGGGGACTGCACCACATTAACAGATACAACACATACTGTATACAGTAGAGTATGAACACAATTGAGATGACAGCTGATCTCTGATTCCAAAGTGGATGATAAGTTGATATAGCCATGCAAAGTAAACCTTATACACAAGGGTACAGTTCCCGTTTGTAAATATCAAAATGTTATATCAAGTGAGAATTAAGAAATTAACAACATGCACATGACATTTCTTGTGATGCTCTCTCTGCTCTTGAAGTGCTTTATGAAATGGCTCCATACATCTGCATGAACCACTTTTACATATTTCCTGATTGTTGATATATACAGAGCATATTCAAGTATAGTTTATGAGTTGCTTGGAGTCAATCCATCATATTGCATTTTCAATTCAGTCATTCATATTCTCATTCCACATAATATCAGAGAGTGAAGATATGAACCCTATTGAAATGATTCTGCAGGCACATGAAGTGAACATTATATCACGAGACCTTTTCAGATTAAGTGAGGATGGATTGTTTTTTCTCCCTCTGCTGTTTCCTTACTATAGCTTTTTCTTTTAGTTGATGGACTTAATCGCCTTCAGCACAATCTGGCTCTATACCTTATTTCATGATAAGCCACAGATACTTTGCGTGTGTTCTCAGCTGAAACTCTGGGCAGGGGAAATAGTGCTCAGATGAACAGTCCTTCAACTCCAGAGTCTTAATGACTGAATGGGTTTACGACAGCTTTATCTACCTGTACTTACAAACCACATTGTGATGCATACACATTGTTGCCACAGCAACGGCTTTGAGTTTTCTCTCCCACAGATTCTCCAGTTCAGTTCCCACAGATTCTCCAGTTCAATTCCCACAGATTCTCCAGTTCAATTCCCACAGCTTCACCAGTTCAGTTCCCATAGATTCTCCAGTTCAGTTCCCACAGATTCTCCAGTTCAGTTCCCACAGGTTCTCCAGTTCAGTTCCCACAGGTTCTCCAGTTCAGTTCCCACAGGTTCTCCAGTTCAATTCCCACAGATTCTGGTGTCTCATGTGGCAGGTAATGACTGCACTGGCCAATACAATTGAGGTCACAAAAACAAGAGTTATATTTTTTTATGTGGAATAAAATAAACTGCAAATATGACACTGAGTGAATAAAAATCATTTCAGCAAACGGTCCTGTAAGGTCATCTACTTCGCCAGAGGATAAACCGTAGCAATGACATTGTTTCCCATTTCTGGATAGACACAAAAACAACAACATCCTTCCCCTGGTAAAGAAGTGAAGACCCATTCTTTCTACCGTGGAGTTCTACCAATGATATTAGGGAGGGGTCAGAGAAGGTGTGGGCATCTGGAGAATTGTGCATTTGACAGATTTTCACCAGTTATTTACACTGCTTTCTCAACAAACTAAAACATAATCTTTAAATTTGTCATGGCAATTTCATGCAATCTATGGTGTGGAGGATGGGGTGTGTCTGATGTCAGGAATCTTTGGACGATTGGTTCCACCCTCTGACTTCAGGTAGATAGGTCATACTGGACCTCATGATGTTCAATAGGGTTCATATACTTCCTGATAGTGGTTGGGGATGTGTTGCTCATCTTTGCTTCTTTTCAGTGCACAAAGTTACACCTGTATCATATCTGTGGTGAAGGTATGAATACCATACATACAGTAGGTTTTTACAGTATCTTGTTCTTTGTCATGTGTTTTGGGGTCTGTCTTTGTGCAGTGAAAAGATGAGAAGCATGCAAGAGCATGATACAGTTTCATTTGAGATTGAGAAGGCAGTGTAAACTATAATCAGAAATATGAGTCAAAATGGGACTATGAACGTTTAGTGTAATATTGATAACCAAAATGTTTTATTTTCCGAAAGGTTTCCTTATGTAGCTTCGTAGATCCAAGGAAAGACTATAATAATGATTTTTAGACACTGAAGACATGAGACAATTTCAAGTCTTATTTTGACTCATACATTCCTTAACTTAAAAACTGCATGACTTGATGTCTGTGCTTGGTGGCTAACACTAGCACATTCTCTCCAGCTGCTCACACCTGTGACCTGACAACATACTACACATATTTACCTTTGTCTTCCAGAGGGAAAATATGCACAGGAAGCCACTAGCTTACCTGAGTACCAGGCCAGTGTACGTCGAGACGTAGCAGACATAGTCCCATTGGCCCATGACGATCTAGGCTGCCCTATCAGAAGAAACAGACTGTACCTCCAAGACAGTACCGGTGCCACAGCCAAACCTCAATCTGGGCCCCCTGATTCACCCAGCCTGTTCAGGCCCCCTAAACCTAGCTTCCAGGCCCCAGAGAGGCCCTCACCCAAAGCCATCGAGGCCAGTATAAAGGAGTCAGCCCACCTAGCTGCAGCGATCAGCATGCAGTGGAAGGAGGAAGTGTCGGCCATGCGTCGTGAGTTGTCTGATCTCAGGAGGGACCTGTGCACTGAGCTCAGGGCCTTCAATAGCAACTTCAACACCTTCACGCAGCACTACAACACGTGGTCTCCACATCCTGGGGCTGCTGGGGGAGCAGGGGCAGCTGGGGGAGAATGGGTGGCTGGGAGAACATGGGCGGCAGGGGGAGAAGGGGCGGCTGGGGGAGAAGGGGTGGCTGGGAGAACATGGACGGCTGGGGGAGAAGGGGTGGCTGGGAGAACATGGACGGCTGGGGGAGAAGGGGTGGCTGGGAGAAAATGGGCGGCTGGGGGAGAAGGGGCGGCTGGGGGAAAATGGGCGGCTGGGGGAGAAGGGGTTGCTGGGAGAAAATGGGCGGCTGGGGGAGAACCTGGGAAAACATGGGCGGCTGGGGGAGAAGGGGCGGCTGGGGGAGAAGGGGTGGCTGGGGGAACATGGACGGCTGGGAAACGGGCTAAAGTGGCTCAAGTGTCTGTAGGGACGCAGGCCAGGATCAAGGTGCTGGTGAGACAGAGCACGGCAGACGCAGCCGTTAATTGTCCTGAGGAGGACGAGGTACAAGAGAAGCAGGCCGTCATGAGGCGCCATCTTCCTAAACAGATCTCAATGGACCCAGCCATTCTAAGTCGTCCGGCATCACTGTTTGTAGAGGGTTCTATCCCGATCACTCTAGATTCCGTATTTGTGGATCCAGTCACCATGATCCAGCCAGAACCAGCGTCAGTAGACTCATCAACCTCTGTGGTTCGCCCAGAAGCACAAGACCAGAACACTAAGAGCCTATCAGATCAGTTATCTCCAGGCCCAGTCAGCATGAGCTCCTCAGAAGCACAGTCTGTGGATCCAGCCATAGAGGACCCCGTAGATTCAGAGCAGCAGTACCCAAATACTGTGTGCTCTCCAGATCCAGTGTCCACAGACGTGTATTGTTTGGAAACAGACAAGCCCGCAGACGTAACTAATGTGTACAGTGTAGAAACAGACAAGCCCACAGACATAGCTAATGTGTACAGTGTAGAAACAGACAAGCCCACAGACGTAGCTAATGTGTACCGTGTAGAAACAGACAAGCCCACAGACATAGTTAATGTGTACAGTGTAGAAACAGACAAGCCCACAGACATAGCTAATATGTGCTGTGTAGAAGCAGACAAGCCCACAGACGTAGCTAATGTGTGTGGTGTAGAAACAGACAAGCCCACAGACGTAGCTAATGTGTGCAGTGTAGAAACAGACAAGCCCACAGACGTAGCTAATGTGTGCAGTGTAGAAACAAACAAACCCACAGACGTAGCTAATGTGTACAGTGTAGAAACAGACAAGCCCACAGACGTAGCTAATCTGTGCCCTGAAGAAACACACAAGCTGGACCCAGCTATTGTGAACCGCTCCGATACAGAATCGATTGACTTAGTTAATGTGAAACCCCTAGTCCCAGAACCAAGAGTGACGTACCTACCATATCCAGTACCCGAGGTCACTGTGTCCCCACCACAAGAGTCAGACTCTGACTTGTCCCCATCAGATCCAGAATCTGTGGAAGATGTCACTGTGCACCAGCAAGATCCAGTGGCTCAAGACACAGCTCCTGTACACCAGGCACTTCCTGTCTGTCTGTCAGATACTGAATCTTTAGACCCAGGCCCTATAGTCTCAACAGCACCAGAGATAGAGCCACTGTCTAATACCAGTGTGTGCTCATCAGAGCAACTTGATCAATACTCAGTTACCATTTGCCCAACTGTCATAGTTACACCAGAGAGCCCAACTGATTTAGAATCACTGGATGTGTGTCTGATCCCATCTGATCCAGAATCACAGGACTTAGCCACTGTCTGCCTTCCAGACCTCCCAGATCCATTCCCCTTAGACTCCGACATGTTCCCATCAGAAATAGTCGTGCGTGCATATCCAGTCACCATAGACTCCTTTGATGAATTTGATGAGTCTCTGGAGCCAGAATGGCCACCTGTTCCAGAACCAGTGGACCAGGCCACTGAGTGCCCAACTGATCAATTTGTGGTCCATTTGGTCTTAACCACCTTCAATTCCTCAGATGAATCAGATCTGGACTCAGTCTTCTTGGATCCTCTGGAACCTCTGGAGACAGTTAGTGTGAGTTCATCAGACCTCAGCCCAATCGCCATGTACACACCACCAGACCCAGTTTCTCTGAGCCCCCCCAGTCCGGACCACCCCTCTATATACCGAATGGAATCAGTGTGTGTGGACCCAGCTATTGAGTACCGATTAGATCACATGAATGAAGACCTACCTATAGAGTTCCCTGAAGATTCAGAACCACAGGACCAAGTTACAGTGCATTCACCTGGCCCGGTCTCCCTCGGACTGGGCAGTCCATTCACCCCAGACTCAGTAGCCCTGGAACCAGCCACGATGTGCCACCCAGAACCAGTCTTCCTAGACCTAGATCCACTAATATTACTAGACCCAGCTAGCATTAGCTTGTCCGCATTTGAGCTGGCACCCATGGAGCTAGAGGATGCCACAGGGGAAGCCACAGATCACTCTGTCATGGATGTCTGTGAGGACCCTGAAGCTCCGGAGGGGGAGACAGCCACTGACAACCCAGGGAAGTCTCACTGTGACCAGGCCTTTCTGTGGGACAGATGGCAGCAGAAGCCCCCCCAGTGGGAACCACGGTCCATGAAGAGGAGTTCTAGTGTAGAGCTGTGGAGCGGGAGATATGAGTACAACAGTGCGGAGATAACATATATGTCTCTGACACTCTGAGAATGTGAGATGTCTCCTCAAGATCGCAGTGAGAAGAATGTAGCGTTGAATGTGTCAGTAGCAAAGTATGCATAGGAACATTTAGTATTGATGTTCAAAGGTGTTTTACTATGGATCTTAATGGATTTATTTTTCTGGGTGTCATGGCCACAGTAAAGCACTGTATGAATGTTTCATAATGCTTAGGATGAAACCATGATCATGAATGTGGTTTGACATTAAAGGACTGCATTAGTGACAGTAACTACGTAGCTGAATGGAATGTACTGTGCCATAAGAATGTGATGAACAATCAAATCAGTTGAATGCACACCAGACTTCAATTGCATTTGGCTTGAACTATGATGGACCAACGCATTCTGAACTGCTGTACGCATTGGTGAACATTGACATGAACTTATCTTTCTGTTCTTTACGAGTAATGAATGCATACTTTTCTTTCGATAAGTCTGTCACAAATTACATTTATCACTAAAACCTCTGTGGAGCTCACTGTGGTACACTAAATAGACTGGCCTTTGCTTATGTGTCTTGACAATCTTTGCTGTGACTGTGGATATACAGTACTGTTTTTCTGTGGTTTTACAGTATTGTTTTTCTGTGGATTTAACGTATTGTTTTTCCCTGACATATCTTGAGTAGTCTGTTAAATGTCACTCTGGAATAGAGCGATGTAAATCTTGGCAATTATCATACAAATCCCAAAGAGTGGCTATAAATCAAATGAGCCGTTGGATTTACACTACGGGAACTAACATAACCTTGGGGAAATGACATCATTAAATCAGATTATGGAACAGAAGTGATCAGTAGCTGTTTGGATTGTTGGGAATACTATTGCTATATCTTTTTTACACATGCATGTTCACAAACAGGCAGACAGAAAAACACACACACACTTTCACACACCCCTACTACCCCTTGATTTAGTCAGTTACGTCAGTCCTGTCCAACACCTATACATCAGCAGATATCTGACAGCGGCTTCGAAGACATCTGAATGGGATGTTTTCCTGTCAATGTCAACTCAATCCATCCCCGGGTAGTGAAGCCATGGAGGTCCTGTCTCTCTGTCTGCCACAAGGAAGTGATGTTGCTGTGTCTCTACTGATGTTGCTGTATCTCTGCTGTCATGTACTGTGTCATCCTCATGCTCAGGAACCAAAGACTGAGAATGTTATTCTAACAGCTGGTACTCAAGTGTATCCAAATATTAATGTTCATGCTTTTGTATACAAACAATATGTCAATGACAATAGTATTTGTGAGGATGACTGGTGACTGATATTATTGACCTGGAGACTGTAGAGAATGGTGATGTTAAACTGCATGGTTATGATGATTCTGAAGATGCATTATTTTGACACCTACTGCACTGTGTTTGGTGCTGGGCGGTGTTTTAAGTTTTGTGCCCAGTGTAGGGAACAGATCCCAGACACTATTGGAAAAACAGAATGATAGCTCTGCTACCAGCAAGGCACCAGCCAGATGAAACACAAGAGATGTCTGTGCTATCATTATTAAGGAGCTGTGTATGAAATGGCACCATTAAATCCTGGGCCTTAATAAAGTGCACTGGGAAAAAAAGCTTTGATAAGAAATGTATGTGAGTCGTACACAACAGTGACTGTCGAAGTGACACTCTGTTCTGTTGTTTTGAGCAGAAACTGTGCAGCACATTATTTATTTTCATGTGCGTCAGTTTATGAAAGTCTGCTAAATTAGCTGAATCTAACAAGATTATACAGGGGAGAAGTTAATTAGTTTGTTTTGTCATATTCATTTTGTTCCTTTCTACTGCATAATACATCACACTTCCTCCTGCCTTTGCTGCGTTGTTGGACTTTGTATTAGATACAGTGACGTGTAGGCTACTGCAGCGATTTGATGACATACCAATTGTACTATGCCCATATGATATAACATGAGCAAACCTCTGAGCTCAGAGTGTTGGTGTGGATACCTTCTATGGTGAACTCTCACCTCACAGCGAGTGATCAGACTAGAATGTTCTTTGTATTTTTGGATGGGCTATTTTACCCAACATTGATAACTGAAATTAAAATACTCTCCTTGAGTTTTTTATTTTAACTGAGTATTACTGACTGCTTACTGTCAAGTTAGGAACATAATGACTCTTCCACCCTCATTGCCTAGTATGGAGATCCAAAGTTGCTTAGCAATCACCAAAGTGCTCAGCAATACGGCAGTGCATGGAGTTATTTTTGTAAGTGCACCCGCAAGAGCCATGCTTTCCAATTCCATACCTCTAACTGCTCATTACTGTGATCTCCACCATTCATTCTTTTCTGTTTAGCCATACTAAACTGTCAGATTAGCTCTTTGAGTTTTCTTACAGGGATGCTAAAGCCATCTACCAATTAGCCAATGATCTCTTCTGCTTTAGCTTGAGAGTGATGTGTAAATGTCTCACCGTGATTGCTGTGATTGCTTCCTCTTTGTGCATCTTCTTACAGCCTCTTAGTGGTCCTATTACAGTTTCACAGGTTCAACTAGGGTCATATCTTGAATAAGAACATATACAGTATTTCATAAAAAAATTGAATCAATTGAAATGTACGATTGTAAATATGATTGCTAGTTAAAAACTAGATTAAACAAGATAGATAGTCACAAATTTCACTAAATATTAACTTCCCTTTCACGGTGTGAACATACACTCACCAGATAGTTAATTAGGTACCATGTTCACGAAAATGGATCGCTCCTACAGACAGTGAGTCAAGTGGCTGTGGCTTGCTACTGTATATAAAGCAGGCAGACAGGCATGGAGGCATTCAGTTACTGTTCGATTGAACGTTAGAATGGATAAAATGAGTGACCTAAGAGACTTTGAGCGTGGTATGATTGTCAGTGCCAGGCCCACCGGATCCACTATCTCAGAAATTTAGTTTACAGAGAATGGTGGGAAAAACAAAAAACATCCAGTCAGCGGCAGTCCTGTTGCCGAAAAACAGCTTGTTGATGAGAGAGGTTGAAGGAGAATGGCAAATAATCGTGCAAGCTAACAGGCGGGCCACAAACAGACAAATAACGACGTAGTACAACAGCTCCACTTCACCTCAGGAGACTGAAAAAATTTGCTTGGCCCCTAAGACCCTCACAAACTTTTTACAGATGCACCATTGAGAGCATCCTTTCAAGCTGTATCACAGCCTGGTACGGCAACTGGACCGCCCGCAACCGCAGTGCTCTCCAGAGGGTGGTGCGGTGTGCCCAGCGCATCACCGGGTGCACACTGACTGCCCTGCAGGACACCTACAGTACCGATATCACAGGAAGATGAAAAAGATCATCAAGGACATCAACCACCCAAGCCACGGCCTGTTCACCCCACTATCGTCCAGAAGGCGAGATCAGTACAGGTGCATCAAAGCTTCAGTCGAGAGACTGAAAAACAGTTTACATCTCAAGGCCATCATACTGTTAAATAGCCATCACTAGCCAACCTCCGCCCAGAACATAGAAACTGTCACTAGTCGGGTACCACCCGGTTACTCAACCCTGCACCTTAGAGGCTGTTGCCCTATGTATCAAGACATGGAATAAGTGGTCACTTTAATAATGGAACACTGGTCACTTTAATAATGTTTACAAACTATTTACTAACTTCATATGTATGTACTGTATTCTAGTCAAGGCCATACTATTCAGCTATTTCTGTATATATATATATATATATATATATATATACAGTGCCTTGCGAAAGTATTCGGCCCCCTTGAACTTTGCAACCTTTTGCCACATTTCAGGCTTCAAACATAAAGATATAAAACTGTATTTTTTTGTGAAGAATCAACAACAAGTGGGACACAATCATGAAGTGGAGCGACATTTATTGGATATTTCAAACGTTTTTAACAAATCAAAAACTGAAAAATTGGGCGTGCAAAATGATTCAGCCCCCTTAAGTGAATACTTTGTAGCGCCACCTTTTGCTGCGATTACAGCTGTAAGTCGCTTGGGGTATGTCTCTATCAGTTTTGCACATCGAGAGACTGAAATGTTTTCCCATTCCTCCTTGCAAAACAGCTCGAGCTCAGTGAGGTTGGATGGAGAGCATTTGTGAACAGCAGTTTTCAGTTCTTTCCACAGATTCTCGATTGGATTCAGGTCTGGACTTTGACTTGGCCATTCTAACACCTGGATATGTTTATTTTTGAACCATTCCATTGTAGATTTTGCTTTATGTTTTGGATCATTGTCTTGTTGGAAGACAAATCTCCGTCCCAGTCTCAGGTCTTTTGCAGACTCCATCAGGTTTTCTTCCAGAATGGTCCTGTATTTGGCTCCATCCATCTTCCCATCAATTTTAACCATCTTCCCTGTCCCTGCTGAAGAAAAGCAGGCCCAAACCATGATGCTGCCACCACCATGTTTGACAGTGGGGATGGTGTGTTCAGCTGTGTTGCTTTTACGCCAAACATAACGTTTGGCATTGTTGCCAAAAAGTTCAATTTTGGTTTCATCTGACCAGAGCACCTTCTTCCACATGTTTGGTGTGTCTCCCAGGTGGCTTGTGGCAAACTTTAAACGACACTTTTTATGGATATCTTTAAGAAATGGCTTTCTTCTTGCCACTCTTCCATAAAGGCCAGATTTGTGCAATATACGACTGATTGTTGTCCTATGGACAGAGTCTCCCACCTCAGCTGTAGATCTCTGCAGTTCATCCAGAGTGATCATGGGCCTCTTGGCTGCATCTCTGATCAGTCTTCTCCTTGTATGAGCTGAAAGTTTAGAAGGACGGCCAGGTCTTGGTAGATTTGCAGTGGTCTGATACTCCTTCCATTTCAATATTATCGCTTGCACAGTGCTCCTTGGGATGTTTAAAGCTTGGGAAATCTTTTTGTATCCAAATCCGGCTTTAAACTTCTTCACAACAGTATCTCGGACCTGCCTGGTGTGTTCCTTGTTCTTCATGATGCTCTCTGCGCTTTTAACGGACCTCTGAGACTATCACAGTGGAGTTGCATTTATACGGAGACTTGATCACACACAGGTGGATTGTATTTATCATCATTAGTCATTTAGGTCAACATTGGATCATTCAGAGATCCTCACTGAACTTCTGGAGAGAGTTTGCTGCACTGAAAGTAAAGGGGCTGAATAATTTTGCACGCCCAATTCTTCAGTTTTTGATTTGTTAAAAAAGTTTGAAATATCCAATAAATGTCGTTCCACTTCATGATTGTGTCCCACTTGTTGTTGATTCTTCACAAAAAAATACAGTTTTATATCTTTATGTTTGAAGCCTGAAATGTGGCAAAAGGTCGCAAAGTTCAAGGGGGCCGAATACTTTCGCAAGGCACTGTATATATATATATATATATATATATATATATATATATACTGTTCATATACAGTGGGGGAAAAAATTATTTAGTCAGCCACCAATTGTGCAAGTTCTCTCACTTAAAAAGATGAGAGAGGCCTGTAATTTTCATCGTAGGTACACTTCAACTATGACAGACAAAATGAGAAAAAAAATCCAGAAAATCACTTTGTAGGATTTTTAATGAATTTATTTGCAAATTATGGTGGAAAATAAGTATTTGGTCAATAACAAAAGTTTATCTCAATACTTTGTTATATACCCTTTGTTGATAATGACAGAGGTCAAACGTTTTCTGTACGTCTTCACAAGGTTTTCACACACTGTTGCTGATATTTTGGCCCATTCCTCCATGCAGATCTGCTCTAGAGCAGTGATGTTTTGGGGCCGTTGCTGGGCAACATGGACTTTCAACTCCCTCCAAAGATTTTCTATGGGGTTGAGATCTAGAGACTGGCTAGGCCACTCCAGGACCTTGAAATGCGTATTACGAAGCCACTCCTTCGTTGCCTGGGCGGTGTGTTTGGGATCATTGTCATGCTGAAAGACCCAGCCACGTTTCATCTTCAATGCCCTTGCTGATGGAAGGAGGTTTTCACTCAAAATCTCACGATACATGGCCCCATTCATTCTTTCCTTTACACGGATCAGTCGTCTAAGTCCCTTTGCAGAAAAACAACCCCAAAGCATGTTTCCACCCCCATGCTTCACAGTAGGTATGGTGTTCTTTGGATGCAACTCAGCATTCTTTGTCCTCCAAACACAACGAGTTGAGTTTTTACCAAAAAGTTATATTTTGGTTTCATCTGACCATATGACATTCTCCCAATCTTCTTCTGGATCATCCAAATGCTCTCTAGCAAACTTCAGACGGGCCTGGACATGTACTGGCTTAAGCAGGGGGACACGTCTGGCACTGCAGGATTTGAGTCCCTGGCGGCGTAGTGTCTTACTGATGGTAGGCTTTGTTACTTTGGTCCCAGCTCTCTGCAGGTCATTGACTAGGTCCCCCCGTGTGGTTCTGGGATTTTTGCTCACCGTTCTTGTGATCATTTTGACCCCACGGGGTGAGATCTTGCGTGGAGCCCCAGATCGAGGGAGATTATCAGTGGTCTTGTATGTCTTCCATTTCCTAATAATTGCTCCCACAGTTGATTTCTTCAAACCAAGCTGCTTACTTATTGCAGATTCAGTCTTCCCAGCCTGGTGCAGGTCTACAATTTTGTTTCTGGTGTCCTTTGACAGCTCTTTGGTCTTGGCCATAGTGGAGTTTGGAGTGTGACTGTTTGAGGTTGTGGACAGGTGTCTTTTATACTGATAACAAGTTCAAACAGGTGCCATTAATACAGGTAACGAGTGGAGGACAGAGGAGCCTCTTAAAGAAGATGTTACAGGTCTGTGAGAGCCAGAAATCTTGCTTGTTTGTAGGTGACCAAATACTTATTTTCCACCATAATTTGCAAATAAATTCATAAAAAATCCTACAATGTGATTTTCTGGATTTTTTAAATTCTCATTTTGTCTGTCATAGTTGAAATGTACCTATGATGAAAAATACAGGCCTCTGTCATCTTTTTAAGTGGGAAAACTTGCACAATTGTATATATATATATGGACACCTGCTCGTAAGAACGTCTCATTCCAAAATCATGGGTATTAATATGGAGTTGGTCCCCCCTTTGCTGCTATAACAACCTCCACTCTTCTGGGAAGACTTTCCACTAGATGTTGGAACGTTGCTGCAGGGACTTTCTTCCATTCAGCCACAAGAGCATTATTGAGGTCAGGCACTGATGTTACGCAATTAGGCCTGGCTCGCAGTCGGCGTTCCAATTCATCCCAAAGGTGTTCGGTGGCATTGAAGCCATGGCTCTATGCATGTCTGCCTAGTGCTGAAGGTCTGCCTAGTGCTGAAGCACGTAGCGCAGTTAAATATTGTCTTGGTTGTAACAAATCAAATCAAATGTATTCATATATCCCTTCGTACATCAGCTGATATCTCAAAGTGCTGTACAGAAACCCAGCCTAAAACCCCATACAGCAAGCAATGCAGGTGTAGAAGCACGGTGGCTAGGAAAAACTCCCCAGAAAGGCCAAAACCTAGGAAGAAACCTAGAGAGGAACCAGGCTATGACGGGTGGCCAGTCCTCTTCTGGCTGAGCCGGTGGAGATTATAACAGAACATGGCCAAGATGTTCAAATGTTCATAAATGACCAGCATGGTCAAATAATTATAATCACAGGCAGAACAGTTGAAACTGGAGCAGCAGCAAGGCCAGGTGGACTGGGGACAGCAAGGAGTCATCATGCCAGGTAGTCCTGATGCATGGTCCTAGGGCTCAGGTCCTCCGAGAGACAGAAAGAAAGAGAGAAAGAGACACCGGATAAGACAGGCGAAGTACTCCAGATATAACAAACTGACCCTAGCCCCCCGACACATAAACTACTGCAGCATAAATACTGGAGGCAGGAGGGGTCAGGAGACACTGTGGCCCCATCCGATGGTACCCCTGGACAGGGCCAAACAGGAAGGATATAACCCCACCCACTTTGCCAAAGCACAGCCCCCACACCACTAGAGGGATATCTTCAACCACCAACTTACCATCCTGAGACAAGGCCGAGTATAGCCCACAAATATCTCCGCCACGGCACAACCCAAGGGGGGGCGCCAACCCAGACAGGAAGATCACGTCAGTGACTCAACCCACTCAAGTGATGCACCCCTCCTAGGGACGGCATGAAAGAGCACCAGTTAGCCAGTGACTCAGCCCTTGTAATAGGGTTAGACGCAGAGAATCCCAGTGGAAAGAGGTGAACTGGCCAGGCAGAGACAGCAAGGGCGGTTCGTTGCTTCAGAGCCTTTCCGTTCACCTTCACACTCCTGGGCCAGACTACACTCAATCATATGACCCACTGAAGAGATGAGTCTTCTGTAAAGACTTAAAGGTTGGGACCGAGTTTGCGTCTCTCACATGGGTAGGCAGACCATTCCATAAAAATGGAGCTCTATAGGAGAAAGCCCTGCCTCCAGCTGTTTGCTTAGAAATTCTAGGGACAATTAGGAGGCCTGCGTCTTGTGACCGTAGCGTACGTGTAGGTATGTACGGCAGGACCAAATCAGAGAGATAGGTAGGAGCAAGCCCATGTAATGCTCTTTAGGTTAGCAGTAAAACCTTGAAATCAGCCCTTGCCTTGACAGGAAGCCAGTGTAGGGAGGCTAGCACTGGAATAATATGATCAAATTTTTTAGTTCTAGTCGGATTCTAGCAGCTGTATTTAGCCCTAACTGAAGTTTATTTAGTGCTTTATCCAGGTAGCCGGAAAGTAGAGCATTGCAGTAGTCTAACCTAGAAGTAACAAAAGCATGGATACATTTTTCTGCATCAATTTTTGTACAGAAAGTTTCTGATTTTTGCAATGTTGCGTAGATGGAAAAAAGCTGTCCTTGAAACAGTCTTGATATGTTCGTCAAAAGAGAGATCAAGGTCCAGAGTAACGCCGAGGTCCTTCACAGTTTTATTGGAGACGACTGTACAATCATTAAGATTAATTGTCAGATTCAACAGAAGATCTCTTTGTTTCTTGGGACCTAGAACAAGCATCTCTGTTTTGTCCGAGTTTAAAAGTAGAAAGTTTGCAGCCATCCACTTCCTTATGTCTGAAACACAGGCTTCTAGCGAGGGCAATTTTGGGGCTTCACCATGTTTCATTGAAATGTACAGCTGTGTGTCATCCACATAGCAGTGAAAGTTAACATTATGTTTTCGAATGACATCCCCAAGAGGTAAAATATATAGTGAAAACAATAGTGGTCCTAAAACGGAACCTTGAGGAACACCGAAATTTACAGTTGATTGGTCAACGGACAAACCATTCACAGAGACAAACTGATATCTTTCCGACAGATAAGATCTAAACCAGGCCAGAACTTGTCCGTGTAGACCAATTTGGGTTTCCAATCTCTCCAAAAGAATGTGGTGATTGATGGTATCAAAAGAGGCACTAAGGTCTAGGAGCACGAGGACAGATGCAAAGCCTCAGTCTGATGCCATTAAAAGGTCATTTACCACCTTCACAAGTGCAGTGTCAGTGCTATGATGATATGAAGCATTTCGTATACATTGTTTGTCTTCAGGAAGGCAGTGAGTTACTGCGCAACAGCCTTTTCTGAAATTTTTGAGAGGAATGGAAGATTCGATATAGGCCGATAGTTTTTTAACACTCCCTACCAAGTTCCAAATTGCCTCTGGAAACAACGTCAGCATAAGAACTGTTCGTCGGGAGCTTCTTGAAATGGGTTTCCATGGCCGAGCAGCCTCACACAAGCGCAATAACAAGCGTCGGCTGGAGTGGTGTAAAGCTCTCCGCCATTGGATTCTGGAATGCTCTGGAACGCTACAGCATACAATGACATTCTAGAAGATTCTGTGCTTCCAACTATGAGGCAACAGTTTGGGGAAGACCCTTTCCTGTTTCAGCATGACAATGCCCCCCTGCACAAAGCGAGGTCCATACAGAAATGGTTTGTTGAGATCGGTGTGAAAGAACTTGACTGGCCTGCACAGAGCCCTGACCTCAACCCCATCAAACACCGATGGGATGAATTGGAATGCCGACTGTAAGCCAGACCTAATCAGTGCCCGACCTCACTAATGCTCTTGTGGCTGAATGGAAGCAAGTTCCTGCAGCAATTTTATTTCATTTAACCTTTATTTAACTAGGCAAGTCAGTTAAGAATAAATTCTTACTTACAATGACGGCCTACCAAAAGACAAAAGACCTCCTGCGGGGACGGGGGCTGGGATTAAAAATAAAAAATATAGGACAAAACACACATCACGACAAGAGAGACTTCAACACTACGGTTTTACAAGTAGGCCATCATTGTAAATAAGAATTTGTTCCTGACTTGCCTAGTTAAATAATGGTTAAATAAAAATAAATAAAGAGAGATCTAAGACAACAACATAGCATGGCAGCAACACATGACAACACAGCATAGTAGCAACACCACATGACAACAACATGGTAGCAACACAACATGGTAGCTGCACAAAACATGGTACAAACATTATTGGGCACAGACAACAGCACAAAGGCAAGAAGGCAGAGACAATAATACATCACGCAATGTTCCACCGTCTAGTGAAAAGCCTTCACAGAAGAGTGGAGGCTGTTATAGCAGCAAAGGGGGGGGGCAACTCCATATTAATGCCCATGGCTTTGGAATGAGATGTTTGATGAACAGGTGTCCACATACTTTTGGTCATGTAGTGTATATTTATATATATAAATGTATATAGATTTGTATATATATAGATATATACTCCAGACTCTGATATTGCACATCCTAATATTTATATATTCCATTCTTCTACTTTTAGATTTGTGTGTATTGTTGTGAATTGTTAGACGTTACTGCACTGTTGGAATTAGGAACATAAGCATTTTGCTACACCCACAATAACATCGGCTAAATATGTGTGTGTGACCAATAAAATTTGATTTGTGGTGTGCAGAACGGCATCTGGGAAAGCACAACTCGTCGATCCTTGTCAGGGATGGGCTATTGTAGCAGACGACCACCCTGGGTTCCACTCCTACTAGAAAAAAACAAGAGGGCTCCAGTGAGAACACGGTCACCAACACTGGACAATTGAGGAGTGGAAGAACATTTAGTTCAGTTGAGTGGCCTGGTCAGTTCCCAGACCTCAACCCAATAGAGCATCTTTGGGATGAGATGGAACAAGCTGTTCGCAGCATGAATGTACCAACGTCCAATCTGCAGCAACTGCATGATGCCATCGTGTCAGCATGGACCAAAATCCATGTGGAACATTTCCAACACCTTGTAGAATGCCCTGAATAATTCAGGCTCTTCTGAAGGAAAAGAGGGTTCCGACCCATTACTAGATGGGTGTACCTAATAAACTGTCCGGTGAGTGTATGTTGCTGTTGAAGGAAAAAGTAAACTGCTGCTGCCTTACAATCTATCCAAGGTGCTTCAATTGATATATTATATTTTATTATCTCCCATTATCCTCCTATCTATGGGTACAGTATGTAGCTGTTTTTCTGTATAGTGTACTGTGATTAGTGTTCTGTGTACTAGGCAGATGTGACCAGGATGTTGAATGTGATTGGCTGGCTTGTTTCAGGGATCCAGTTCCGCCTCCCCTCCACCTGCAGCACTGACCGGACGACCCACGAAACCCCAGGTAAACCTCCTGTCCAAGCCAATAGTGGATGGTGAATATGTTTTAAACCAGCATCGTTTATCATTTATTCATGACATACAGTAAAAATTCTGTGAATAAGCAGTCTCACATTCACACTGGTTTATCAAGCTTATCAAGATTAAACAAAACAACAACACCACCACATAATAATCCCTGAAAACAAGCGTCAGTTACCGTTAGAACCCTGCAACACTCACTCACTCTCTCTCTCTCTCTCTCTCTCTCTCTCTCTCTCTCTCTCTCTCTCTCTCTCTCTCTCTCTCTCTCTCTCTCTCTCTCTCTGATCACCCTTGGCTATTTATTTTCTCCTTGAGCCTCTCTGCCGCGTTGTGGACCTTATTGATTCATCAGGCACAAGCCCTTATCTTGCAGGTAGATTGAAAAACGGCAGGGGAATGTAAAATACCCCTCTCCTCTTTTCCCTCTTCTCCTCTCCCCTCTTCCTCCTAAAACGGTCTATGGGAGTGAGAGAAATCGTGAGAGCTCTAGCAATGACGAACGCTTCGGAACATTGGCCCGCATGACTGATGGACCTTCCTTCCTTCCCTCCATCCTTCCTTCCTTACTTCCCTCCCTCACTCCCTCCGCACACTCACCAACAGGCACACACACACACACACACCCTTCTCCTCTGTATAGGTCAAGGTTTCTATTTGTAGATTCCCTGGGCCTTGGTGATACATCTGGCAGGGAGAGCACTTTGTCAAGTTATTTTGTTTAAAATGTTGGAGTTAAGGCCTCCGTGGCAGATGCTGTGCTGCCAGCCATGGGGTCTGGAGTGACAGAGAGGAGTGACAATTACCTTGGACCCCTGCACATAATTACCTCGTACCCCTGCACATAATTACCTTGTACCCTTGCACATCGACTCGGTACTGGTACCCCGTGTACATAGCCAAGTTATCGTTACTCATCATCAGTGGAGATTTTAGCATGTAAATCTTGGTTGGCAAAAAATAAATACATGTGGGATGCATGCCAGCAAAGCCAATACACAACACAACACTAAACAATACATTAATTGCATAATAACAGTGACAAATGGTGCCCACAAACTGTTCGGGCCTACATAAAGCTGTCCCAACAGCAGGGTCCCAACCCAACACTGCTACACCTGAATATCAGTTGAGCCTTGTCTGGCAGTGAAACAGTTAATTCAGCCTCATTTCCTGCCTTTTAAAAAAACATAGCTGATATGGCTGACTTGCTTAAACAAATGTGGTTTCTACTGACAATTGAGATGTACAAGCCATGGCATAAGGGGACGGACGACAAGCGGATATGAAGCAATCCGTAATTTCGAATAACATATTAATGATCGAGCTAGGACAGACTAATAGTCTATAACTATTTGTTCATCACTTTTGAAATGTACAGCGACAGAATTCAGAACATGGGCCGTTCTTACAGTGTTGTCCCTGTACACCAAGTCAGAACCGTAGGATAAATAAAGGGGGCATATAAGCAGACAATGAAAGCTCTTACAATATTAAATGTTTACATTTCTCAAAAACAGGTTATAGGCTACATGTGCACCACCAATTCAGAACAGTGGGTGAAATTAAGAGGTGAAAATAGACCAAATTATTAGGGTGAGGCACATGGGCTACTACCAGCTTACTACACAATATACACTAAGTATTACCTTCTTAGCTACAGTATATATATATATATATATCTCCCTGGCATATTATGTAATTTATGCAGCAGCATACAAGACATTTTCGGACTCACCTTGTTGTTCTGTGCTCACTTGAATAGGAAAGTGGTGCGACGGTCCTTCATGGGAAAATTCTGTCATCAAAGTCTGGCATTCTCTGTATTTATGGTGCTTTCAAGACAACTGTTAACTAAAAAAAAAATCTAAAATTGAATCATGATGGCGTCAGTGATCTTGAGGTCTTAGCTCTAGAAAGTGGCCCGAGTTCCCGATTTACGATTCTGAGTTGGATGAAAGTTCAAAATGTATTTTCCCACTGTAACTAATTTTTCCCAAGTTCCCAGTTGTCTTGAACTCATTAAAGTCATATTTTGCAGTTTCAAGTTAACAGTTGTTTTGTGTGCTGCACAAATCATGCTTCATTGACAGCATGGACAATTCTGAAAGTTTTAGCATTTTAAACTAGGAAAAGAGACACTTAATCTTAGACTTGGACCACAAAGCCACTCCACTGAATAGCAGGCTCAGGATTGCTTTGCAATGCTTGCAGTTATCCACTGGTTCGTTCCAACCACTGGTGGTTTGAATTTGCAATTTCCAATTTGTTGTGAAATGTTTATGTCCAATGACCGTTGAGCAAGGATATGTTTTATCTATAATTTCTCTTCATTATTTCTCTTCATATGACAAGGATTAAAAAGATTTTACCAGCAGATTGTCAACTTGATTCATGATGATGACTGCTAGCTAAAAATGTGAAAGTATGATGTTGACATGATTCGTCCAATCAAAGCTACTGTAGATATAACGTGATTTGAAGTCATTTTATCTGTGGCCAATGAATTTGAGCCTTCTTGGATGGGCACTTCTAATGTAACTCTATGGCAGCACCCAGGGGGCTTGAATTTTCGAGCTCTACCCCACCACTAGGCTGAAGCACCTTCATGTTGGAGCTGCCTTATTCAAGAAAAACTAAAAGAGACCATGTTTGTATGCGGCTTTATTAACTCGATATATATATATATATATATATATATATATATATATATATATATATATATATATATATATACATATACAGTGCCTTGCGAAAGTATTCGGCCCCCTTGAACTTTGCGACCTTTTGCCACATTTCAGGCTTCAAACATAAAGATATAAAACTGTCTTTTTTTGTGAAGAATCAACAACAAGTGGGACACAATCATGAAGTGGAACGACATTTATTGGATATTTCAAACTTTTTTAACAAATCAAAAACTGAAAAATTGGGCGTGCAAAATTATTCAGCCCCTTTACTTTCAGTGCAGCAAACTCTCTCCAGAAGTTCAGTGAGGATCTCTGAATGATCCAATGTTGACCTAAATGACTAATGATGATAAATACAATCCACCTGTGTGTAATCAAGTCTCCGTATAAATGCACTTGCACTGTGATAGTCTCAGAGGTCCGTTAAAAGCGCAGAGAGCATCATGAAGAACAAGGAACACACCAGGCAGGTCCGAGATACTGTTGTGAAGAAGTTTAAAGCCGGATTTGGATACAAAAAGATTTCCCAAGCTTTAAACATCCCAAGGAGCACTGTGCAAGCGATAATATTGAAATGGAAGGAGAATCAGACCACTGCAAATCTACCAAGACCTGGCCGTCCCTCTAAACTTTCAGCTCATACAAGGAGAAGACTGATCAGAGATGCAGCCAAGAGGCCCATGATCACTCTGGATGAACTGCAGAGATCTACAGCTGAGGTGGGAGACTCTGTCCATAGGACAACAATCAGTCGTATATTGCACAAATCTGGCCTTTATGGAAGAGTGGCAAGAAGAAAGCCATTTCTTAAAGATATCCATAAAAAGTGTTGTTTAAAGTTTGCCACAAGCCACCTGGGAGACACACCAAACATGTGGAAGAAGGTGCTCTGGTCAGATGAAACCAAAATTGAACTTTTTGGCAACAATGCAACACGTTATGTTTGGCGTAAAAGCAACACAGCTCATCACACTGAACACACCATCCCCACTGTCAAACATGGTGGTGGCAGCATCATGGTTTGGGCCTGCTTTTCTTCAGCAGGGACAGGGAAGATGGTTAAAATTGATGGGAAGATGGATGGAGCCAAATACAGGACCATTCTGGAAGAAAACCTGATGGAGTCTGCAAAAGACCTGAGACTGGGACGGAGATTTGTCTTCCAACAAGACAATGATCCAAAACATAAAGCAAAATCTACAATGGTTCAAAAATAAACATATCCAGGTGTTAGAATGGCCAAGTCAAAGTCCAGACCTGAATCCAATCGAGAATCTGTGGAAAGAACTGAAAACTGCTGTTCACAAATGCTCTCCATCCTACCTCACTGAGCTCAAGCTGTTTTGCAAGGAGGAATGGGAAAAAATTTCAGTCTCTCGATGTGCAAAACTGATAGAGACATACCCCAAGCGACTTACAGCTGTAATCGCAGCAAAAGGTGGCTCTACAAAGTATTAACTTAAGGGGGCTGAATAATTTTGCACGCCCAATTTTTCAGTTTTTGATTTGTTAAAAAAGTTTGAAATATCCAATAAATGTCGTTCCACTTCATGATTGTGTCCCACTTGTTGTTGATTCTTCACAAAAAATACAGTTTTATATCTTTATGTTTGAAGTCTGAAATGTGGAAAAAGGTCGCAAAGTTCAAGGGGGCCGAATACTTTCGCAAGGCACTGTATATATTTACATTGTTTACAAACTGATATGTGACATGTATTAATGCCAAAATAACATGCAAAACAGACAAGCCCCACATTTTTGCTGAAAATATGGGGCTCCAAACAGGTGGGGTTCTGCCCTTTTAAAACAGTCTAAGGGGGGATCACGTGACCCTTGAACGAGATGGCCGCATGAACTAAGAGCTCCGCACAAGTAGTTTCCAATTCCTAATCTTACCTCCACTTCAAGTTAAAACTCCTTTAGCTTTAGTCAAAAGGTCATGGCGGCTACAAAAGGTGACATTACAGGTGACATTTGTACCCGGATTTGAGCATTAGCCACGGAAAAAGCCTCCAAGAAACAGCTAGCTTCCGAAAAATCTAGCGCCATTAGCCAGGCGCAAGAGGGCCCCCCAGGCCCAACAAATGCCAACCTTGCACTCTGCCGAAGACATCCTTTCTGAACTGAGATCTCAATGTACAGAACTCAACATCAAATTAGATGGCACTAACTCTCAGCTCAGTGCGATAGGGGGCAAGGTGACAACCCTGGAAAATGCTTTGCCCTGACATCAATAACAAGTTAACCATCAAGGCGGGCACCTGGATGAGGCAGAGAGGTGAATCCTATCCATGGAAAACTCACTGACAAACGCCATGGAAACAATAGCATATGCTAAAAAGAAAATAGAGCATCTGGAAGAGAAAACCTGGAAAACCTGGAAAACAGGTGACGAAGGAATACTTGTGTTCTATTAAATCTGGGAGAAAAAGTAGAGGGAAACATGCCACTGATCCGCATCCTGCAGGACAAACTTCCCGAGTGGCTCCACCTGTCCACCGACAGGCCCATAGAACTCAAGAGAGCTCACCAAGCACTGAGGCCCCCACTAGCAGCCAGACAACCACCGCGCCCAATCACCATACGTTTCCTGAGATTCACCGACAAGGAACGAGTCCTACAGGCGGCGAAAATCAACACCATTACAGTGGGAAACACCAAACTCACCTTACACCGGGACCTGTCAGCTGGAATACACTGAAAGCACGCAGAGTTTGATGAGGTGAAGAAGTACTCCGTTGACCGAGGCATCTTTAGGGGATTGAAATACCAATAAAACTTTAAATTGAAAAAAAAAAAGTCTAAGGCACTGCATCTCAGTCATTACAGACCCTGGTTCGATTCCAGGCTGCATCATAACTGGCCAAGATTGGGAGTCCCAATTGGCCCAGCATCGTCTGGTTTAGGGTTTGGCCGGGGTAGGCCGTCATTGTAAATAAGAATTTGTTCTTAACTGACTTGCCTAGTTAAATAAAGGTTCCATTTTAAAAAAACTGTTGGGGAAAAAAAGATTGTCCCACTACGCGCAAAACAGATGGGATGGCATATCGCTGCAGAATGTTGTGGTAGTCATGCTGGTTAAGTGTGCCTTGAATTCTAAATAAATCACCAACAGTGTCACACCTCCTCCTCCATGCTTCATGGTGGGAACCACACATGCGGAGATCCTCTGTTCACCTACTCTGCATCTCACAAAGACACGGTGGTTGGAACCAAAAATCTCACATTTGGACTCATCATTTGGACCCAAAGCACACATTTCCACTGGTCTAATGTCTATTGCTCGTGTTTGTTGGCCCAAGCAAGTCTTTTCTTCTTATTGGTGTCCTTTATTAGTGGTTTCTTTGCAGCAATTCAACAATGAAGGCCTGATTCATGCAGTCTCCTCTGAACAGTTAATGTTGAGATGTGTCTGTTACTTGAACTCTTTGAATCATTTATTTGGGCTGCAATTTCTGAGGCTGGTAACTCTAATGAAATTATCCTCTGCAGCAGAGGTAACTCTGAGTTTTCCTTTCCTGTGTCGGTCCTCATGAGAGCCAGTTGCATCATGGTGCTTGATGGTTTTTGCGACTGCACTTGAAGAAACTTTCAAAGTTCTTGAAATGTTCCGTGTTGACTGACCTTCATGTCTTAAAGTTTCTCTTTGCTTATTTGAGCTGTTCTTGCCATAATATTGACTTGGTATTTTACCAAATAGGGCTACCTTCTGTATACCACCCCTACCTTGTCACAACACAACTGATTGGCTCAAACACATTACAAAGGATAGAAATTCCACAAATTAACTTTTAACAAGGCACACCTGTTAATTGAAATGCATTCCAGGTGACTACCTCATGAAGCTGGCTGAGAAAATGCCAAGAGTGTGCAAAGCTGTCATCAAGGCAAAGGGTGGCTACTTTGAAGAATCTCAAATATAAAATATATTTGGATTTGTTTAACACTTTTTGGGGTTACTTCATGATTTCATATGTGTTATTTCATAGTTTTGATGTGCAATGTAGAAAATAGTTCAAATCAAGAAAAACCCTTGAATGAGTAGGTGCGTCTAAACTTTTGACTGGTGCTGTAAATCAAAACTAGACGTTGAACTGACGTCTGTGCCCAGTGGGATATCCTTAAAAGCCTGGTAAACGAAGCACTGTTTAGTATTTTTTATCATCTTGATGATATGGCCGGAGACACTTTGCTTTTTGAAAGTCCAATTTTTTGAATGACTGCTAACAAGCAAAAAGGTGTCCATGTTGTTGTCATGGAGATAAGGAGCAGGTTTTCTGTCTGGATAGTTATTGTGTGATTTAAAGGTTAAGTAAAACCACCTGTCTTGCCTGGTATGGTTGCTATGGTTTCTGTTGGCTGAGACGTGAGGGGACAGGCTAAATGCTGAGTAACACTGCCAAGATGGGGGGGTCCATCTGCTGAATCTTCTCACTTTATTTCCTTCTCTCTTACCCTCTCTCTCTCTTTATTTATTTATTTATCTTTTTCTCCCTCTCTCACTCTCTCTTTCTTTCTCTTTTTTCTCCCTCACCCTCTCTTTCTCTCTCTGTATATGTACTGTATATACACTTTATCTCGCCTTTTCGCTCTCTCAATGTCTGTATCTTTCTGTCTCTTCTTTGTTATTCTTTCTCTCTCTACTGACTCATCTTGGTGACCTCTTTGAGAAGATAATTTCTGAATGGGGAACAAAGTGAGTCATTAGGCCTTAGAGCAGTATGCTGAGCTCTACACAGCGGATGTCAGCAGAGGGTATTTATAGAACCAGCCTGGGTGCTGCTGGGGAGTGCTTAAGGGTCATGGTGTTGGAGGGACAAATTCTGCATTGAATGCATATTCAAAACCAATTCATACTCCAATGCCATTGTTAGTCCATTTTAAAGTAGTCCGAAGAGGATAAGTTTTCTTCAAATGAGAAACCCAGTAGAAATATTTTCTGGAGAATGGAATAGAGGATGAAGAATTCACTGAAGGGACTGAACACAAATCAATTAGCCCCTGTCAGTACATACATTCATAAATTATTTAATTTGATGCCCAGAAGACATGCTTGAATTTTTCAGTGAGCATACATTTTGTGTAACAAATAATTGCAAACCGTTGAAAACTCCATTAGTCCCTACAATATACTAGTTTCTTAGAAATGCTGGCCTGCTGTATAATTCAGTGTACTGTATTCCTCCTTCCCTTTCTCTATGGTCAGTGGTATCTGGTCTCCTTGGGACGTCCCTACCATAAACACTAACCATAACCTTAACCCCTACCCTAGCCAGAAGTCTTACCTAACCCTAATCTTAACCCCTACCCTAGCCAGAAGTCTTACTAATCTTAACCCCTACCCTAGCCAGAAGTCTTACCTAACCCTAATCTTAACCCCTACCCTAGCCAGAAGTCTTACCTAACCCTAATCTTAACCCCTACCCTAGCCAGAAGTCTTACCTAACCCTAATCTTAACCCCTACCCTAGCCAGAAGTCTTACCTAACCCTAATCTTAACCCCTACCCTAGCCAGAAGTCTTACCTAACCCTAATCTTAACCCCTACCCTAGCCAGAAGTCTTACCTAACCCTAATCTTAACCCCTACCCTAGCCAGAAGTCTTACCTAACCCTAATCTTAACCCCTACCCTAGCCAGAAGTCTTACCTAACCCTAATCTTAACCCCTACCCTAGCCAGAAGTCTTACCTAACCCTAATCTTAACCCCTACCCTAGCCAGAAGTCTTACCTAACCCTAATCTTAACCCCTACCCTAGCCAGAAGTCTTACCTAACCCTAATCTTAACCCTTGCCGTAACCATTTAAAATGACAACTTCAAGGGGGTAGTGACGTCCTAAGGATTCTGGATAGTACAAAACCTCTCTTTATAAGAGTTCTGATGAGCCAAGACCACTGTGGGCTTTGATCATTAGATGTTCTTCAAATGGTTCAAAATGTTTGAGTTGATAGCCTGTTACAGTATTAGGCTGCTCCGTCAAAGTTATTTTTTAAAGGAGAGGACACATCAAACCCAGTTATTTATATAGTCACATTCTCATTTGCACTTGAAAGATATTTTTAATTTTTATAATCCCCTGCTCATCAAATACATGTAAGGAGAATGGCTGTCAACACTCCACAGTGAATACCTCTGTGGTCTCTCCGCTCTCTGATTGTCAACAGCATAGCCCTACAGTACCTCATCTACTTCCACATCATATTACTTCCTTTTAACTTTGACCTTCTCTATTCCTCTATCTTTCAGAGATCACGTACACAAACAACTACAAGAATATGACCCCTCCGCCGGTCCCGCCCCGCTCCACCGTAGGCTCTAAGCCCCTCATCTCAGTCACGGCTCAGAGCAGCACAGAATCCACCCAGGATGCGTACCATGAGGGTAGACCTCCTCGAGGGTGGGGGGACGGGCTGGGCCTGAGCCTGGGCAGGTCCCTGTATAACTCCACAGACAGTCTGGACAGTGCCAAGGCGGTGACTATAGCCATGGAGGCTGCAGGGGTGATGTCTGGGAAGAGACACCCGTCCACAGACAGTCATAGCTCAGTGTTGACCTGTGATAAAGCCATCCTGGTGTCCAAGGCTGAGGAGTACCTCAAAACACCACGCTCTTCCATAGGGATACAGGTGAGTGGCACGCACGCACGCACGCACGCACGCACGCAAGCACACACACACACACACAAACACACACACACACACACACACACACACACACACACACACACACACACACATACACACGGGTATACAAAAAATTGTGCACACACACACACCCACCCATTCATAAAGTCGCACGCTCATCTATCCCACTCTGGCACACCAGTCTCTCCTCTAGGTCTAAAAATAGAACCAATGAGTCATC
>NC_092165.1:47483223-47515723 GCF_045791955.1 Oncorhynchus clarkii lewisi | reverse complement strand
TACTCATAAAAGTAAAGGTTTTGTCTGAAAGGGATTTATCTTTCTTCCACAAAGCCAAAGGTGAGATAACATTATTCACCAAAAATATTTATAATGTATTTATTTATTGGTACAATAGAGCGATTGAAAGGTTAAGGATACTCCTTATGTCTAGTTCTATTCCCTTCTTTCAGCTTGTCATCCTTATCTGACGTTATTCAATGAAAAGCTTTTCCCAGCGTTACAAAAAGATAAAAGACAGACCCTCATAGCATAGCAAATGAGTGTGTGTGTGTCTGGCAAGTTCTTATAGTACAGTGCAATATAAAAGAAATCATCACTGAGTGGTTCTCTTACGGTACAGGTGTAATCAGAAGTCATCCTTAACAGAAAAAAAGCCATTGAGTTTTATTGATTGGTTGATGCTCCTCTTGTACAGTGGGACATCCTCTACAGACCAGCAGGGCTGATTAGGACAATGGTAGATGAAAGTGTGTGGATCCGTGGAGGCTGCTGAGGGGAGGATGGCTCATAATAATGGCTGCAAACAGAATGAAATCCATGTGTTTGATGTATTTGATACCATTCCACTAATTCTGCTCCAGACACAAGCCCGACACAAGCCCCGCCAATTAAGGTGTCACCAACCTCCTGTGGTGAGGATTGATTTAACCCACAGGAAGGTTAAACTGGTAAATTAGCCCACACCGTCCTCTGCTTCATTATACATTAGGGTTACAACACCCAAGTTGGGTAAACCAATGGAGGAAGAGCAACATTTTCAAAAGTATACTCTTAGGTGAATGTGTGTAGAACAGGACAACTAATTTAAATATATTTACATGAACCAAACAAAAGGTACACTGTCTTCCATCCTGAATCAGTATATAGATACAGTGCCTTGCGAAAGTATTCGGCCCCCTTGAACTTTGCGACCTTTTGCCACATTTCAGGCTTCAAACATAAAGATATAAAACTGTATTTTTTTTGTGAAGAATCAACAACAAGTGGGACACAATCATGAAGTGGAACGAAATTTATTGGATATTTCAAACTTTTTTAACAAATCAAAAACTGAAAAATTGGGCGTGCAAAATTATTCAGCCCCCTTAAGTTAATACTTTGTAGCGCCACCTTTTGCTGCGATTACAGCTGTAAGTCGCTTGGGGTATGTCTCTATCAGTTTTGCACATCGAGAGACTGACATTTTTTCCCATTCCTCCTTGCAAAACAGCTCGAGCTCAGTGAGGTTGCATTGGAGAGCATTTGTGAACAGCAGTTTTCAGTTCTTTCCACAGATTCTCGATTGGATTCAGGTCTGGACTTTGACTTGGCCATTCTAACACCTGGATATGTTTATTTTTGAACCATTCCATTGTAGATTTTGCTTTATGTTTTGGATCATTGTCTTGTTGGAAGACAAATCTCCGTCCCAGTCTCAGGTCTTTTGCAGACTCCATCAGGTTTTCTTCCAGAATGGTCCTGTATTTGGCTCCATCCATCTTCCCATCAATTTTAACCATCTTCCCTGTCCCTGCTGAAGAAAAGCAGGCCCAAACCATGATGCTGCCACCACCATGTTTGACAGTGGGGATGGTGTATTCAGGGTGATGAGCTGTGTTGCTTTTACGCCAAACATAACGTTTTGCATTGTTGGCTTTCTTCTTGCCACTCTTCCATAAAGGCCAGATTTATGCAATATACGACTGATTGTTGTCCTATGGACAGAGTCTCCCACCTCAGCTGTAGATCTCTGCAGTTCATCCAGAGTGATCATGGGCCTCTTGGCTGCATCTCTGATCAGTCTTCTCCTTGTATGAGCTGAAAGTTTAGAGGGACGGCCAGGTCTTGGTAGATTTGCAGTGGTCTGATACTCCTTCCATTTCAATATTATCGCTTGCACAGTGCTCCTTGGGATGTTTAAAGCTTGGGAAATATTTTTGTATCCAAATCCGGCTTTAAACTTCTTCACAACAGTATCTCGGACCTGCCTGGTGTGTTCCTTGTTCTTCATGATGCTCTCTGCGCTTTTAACGGACCTCTGAGACTATCACAGTGCAGGTGCATTTATACGGAGACTTGATTACACACAGGTGGATTGTATTTATCATCATTAGTCATTTAGGTCAACATTGGATCATTCAGAGATCCTCACTGAACTTCTGGAGAGAGTTTGCTGCACTGAAAGTAAAGGGGCTGAATAATTTTGCACGCCCAATTTTTCAGTTTTTGATTTGTTAAAAAAGTTTGAAATATCCAATAAATGTCGTTCCACTTCATGATTGTGTCCCACTTGTTGTTGATTCTTCACAAAAAAATACAGTTTTATATCTTTATGTTTGAAGCCTGAAATGTGGCAAAAGGTCGCAAAGTTCAAGGGGGCCGAATACTTTTGCAAGGCACTGTATTCCACTGTTCTCTGTTCTTCTCCGTGTGTGTGGTGAGACAGAGAGAGAGCAAGAGAGCAAGAGAGAGAGCAAGAGAGAGAGAGAGAGAGAGAGAGAGAGAGAGGGAGAAAGAGAGAGGGAGAGAGAGAGAGAGAGAGAGAGAGAGAGAGAGAGAGAGAGAGAGAGAGAGGGAGAGAGAGAGAGAGAGAGAGAGAGAGCTAGAGAGAGAGAGAGAGAGAGAGAGAGGGAGAAAGAGAGAGGGAGAGAGAGAGAAAGAGAGAGAGAGAGAGAGAGAGAGAGAGAGAGAGAGGGAGAGAGAGAGAGGGAGAAAGAGAGAGAGAGAGAGAGAGGGAGAGAGAGAGAGGGAGAAAGAGAGAGAGAGAGAGGGATAAAGAGAGGGAGAGAGAGAGAGAGAGGAGAGAGAGAGAGAGAGAGAGAGAGAGAGAGAGAGAGAAGGAGAGAGAGAGAGAGAGAGAGAGAGAGAAGGAGAGAGAGAGAGAGAGAGAGAGAGAGAGAGAGAGAGAGAGGGAAAGAGAGAAAGAGAGGGAGAGAGAGAGAGAGAGAGAGAGAGAGAGAGAGAGGAGGGAAAGAGAGAGAGAGAGGGAGAGAGAGAGGGAGAGAGAGAGAGAGAGAGAGAGAGAGAGAGAGAGAGAGAGGGGGTTAGCTGGATTTCCTGACAAAATGTCAAAAATATGAAGTGTAATTTCCCAAAATTTGAAACCTTTTTTCAAGATTTCAATGATCTCTCTGATGAGGATAGGCTTTCCGTGCAATACATTGCTGCCTGCCATAAGATGAGGGACAGTGTCTGACAGACCAACCAACCTGCAAATGTCCTCTATGCTTGTTGCTATTGTATGGTTATTTTGACCCTTGGTTATTGTTGTTAATGTTGTCCCGTTGACAATTTTGATTCTTAATATTTTAATATTGTAAATATCTAAGGTGAGAGAGAGAGAGAGAGAGCACTAGATGAGCTGGTCGTCATGTAGAGCAGTAATACATGACTAGCGGTGGCACACACTCCACGTAAACAAACCCAATTAAGTCAACATAATTGCTTTGCATAAACTGAATAAACAACATTTCCATCCACCCGCTCGCCCACCCACCCACACTAACACTCACCTACACAGACAAACATACACACACAGAGAGTGGCTCCAGCGGCATGGATTGGAAGAGAGAATATTCTATTAGTGAGTGTGTCACCCTGTTCCCGGGAGGAAAGGAGACAGGGCTGAAATCTCACTGTAGCACTAACACTAAAATAACATCAGAATAACACACCGCTCTGCTCAGCCTCCACCACACCAAGGGCTGGGAGCCTCAGAAGACCAGCCAGAGGAAAACATGTGCAGGATATAAGAGGGGGGGGGGGGGGGGGCATAAAGAGTCTTGTCCCCTGTCCTCAGAGGGCTGATGGGGGAAGATGGTGGAAGAGTAGGGTGGCCAGGCTCCAGCCCTAATGTATATAACCACATTGGGCACGTGTTTCCAGAAGGGGGCTTTTGGCTGTTCACCGGTGGCACTTTAGCGTCGTTTACAGCACCCAGTGAACCTTGACGAAGCCCCCTCAGCAAGCTCACCCTTCCCCTCATACCCATCTCCTCTCCCAGCCAAGGGGCTTTGTGTGTGTGTGTGAGGGATGTTGGCTGGGGAGGGGGCATGCCAAGCACCAGGCAAGGGCTACAATTGTCACATCATGTTTGAGTGGGTGGCAGTGTGGTGTGTGTGCGTCTGTAGGAGGACAGTGGTGGTGAGGGCATGCATACTGAGCAGCCCTCTCCACATCCCCATGTAGATGAAGATCACAAGAGATTAATAGAGAGAGCAAGAGAAAGGAGGGGGGGGACAGCACCGATGGAGAAAAATGAGGAGAAAAGGTGAGAGGAGGAGGAGAACAACATCCTATGGAGAAAAGGAGGAGAAGAGGAGAGAGGAGGAGAACAACATCCTATGGAGAAAAGGAGGAGAAGAGGAGAGAGGAGGAGGAGAACAACATCCTATGGAGAAAACGAGGAGAAGAGGAGAGAGGAGGAGGAGAACAACATCCTATGGAGAAAAGGAGGAAGAGAGGAGGAGGAACGGAGAGTATAGTAGGGAAATTTGAAAATGTGAGGAAGAGTGAGGAAGAGGAGAGAAAGAAAAAGCAAGCAGGAGCAATGGAATTCACTACCAGAAGTCACTTACTCTCCTCTCATTTCCTCTCCTCCTCTCCTCTATTCTCTCTTCTCCTCAAAAATGTTAATGAGCTCCATTGAATAATTAGCTGTGGATAAAACAAATGGACAGTCCAGAAGGCCTGGCAGCACGTTTAAGACTGAGTCTGATTAATAATGCAACAATCAGAAGGCTTTTTCCTCCTCCACCTACCTGAGCTCAGCGCTGCCTTCTCCGCTGCAGAGAGAAGCAGGTTTAAATGTCAGCAGGCTGTACCTTAATCCCACATCCCTCTGCCTCTCCAACACAGCATCTTTATTACCAATGACTGGCAACATTAGGGTGTTTGTTCACGTCTGCTAGAGCTAACCCAAAGTGACTAGAGCATGTGGAGGGTATCTTGAAAGACGTGACTGTTGGAGTCTTCTCACCACAGGAGTAATTCTGTATTTGTACTGGAGCTAGGAACGTGTTGGGGGTTGGGGGGTGAAGGAAGTCCCACAAGTCCCCCAGAACACAATTAATATTTCTGTCAATCAGGCACAGCACAACGGCTGGTTTGCTATCCCTCTCCCCCTCCCTCTGCTCTCTCAAACACCACAGTGAGCAATTCTCACCTCCACTGTTACTCAAAGACCAGGAGCATCCACAAGATCACGGAAACAGACACAATGCAAATGAAAAGCCTTAATGAAGATTCAGGATGAAATAAAGAGTATGGGTGTGCTGTATTAAGTCATTACTGAAGCTAGAGAGGAAATGACTGCTTGTTTGAAATCCAGCCGCTACTTTAGAAGAAGAGCAAGAACAGTCAGATATGCTGATTGAGAGCGTGGTTCATGAAATCATTGTAATCTCCATTTTAAAACTTTTAACATGTACAGTCATTCCAACTGTTCCCCCGATACAAAGTGAGAGGCCAGAAATAACAGAGTTCATGTGTTTTGAGATAATAATAGCGCCCAAACCTCAAAAACGTTAAACTATTCCTCTGCTAGGATTGTAAGGGCAATGCAAGATGCTTTGAAGACAGGGGTTTCATCTGAAATGCCACTGAAGAGTTGAAAGACGTACAGACTACTGCTGGACATAGTTCTCTCATAGTCCTCACTGTTTTTCAGGGTTGGTAATATTACGCCTCTGAGTGCGCGTCGCATCCCATGCAGATTCACCGTCAGCTTGGTCCCACTGAGATAATAAAAGCACTTTAATTGATGATGAAAGGGAGGGACACACACACAGTTGGATGAGCAGAAGCCATTCTGAGTAAGTTCATTGTGTGCTACACAATGTGTGCTACTGGACTGACAGGAGAATAAGGCGAAGGGCAGCATTTCAGGTTGGTGGAATACACCTTGCAGGCTAGGACACACACACACACACACACACACACACACACACACACACACACACACGCACACACACACACACACACACACACACACACACACACACACACACACACACACACACACAAGGTAACGCTAGTGTGTCTTTGGGGCAGTAAGCTGTAAACATAGATCTCAATGAACAGGGGTCAAGGATTTTCCAGCCTGGGGATACCAGCTAGCATGACTTACTACTCCCTGTAGGGGACTGGGGAATCTGCTGGGGTGGAGAAATACTCTCCCATGGACCTCATTACCAAGCTAACTCTGAGCTGGGCTGAGCTGGGGAAGGTACGGCAAGGAGAGGAAAGTGCAGCTTTAGCTAAAAGGGGGAGGGGGGGGGGGGGGGGGGGGGGGGGTCAGTCAGTATACTTGGCTGCCTGCTGCAGGAACATAATTGCGCACACTGCTCCAGGTCCCACTCAGACAGTCAGCCCAGCGCAGAATGGGATTTCAATAAAAAGACGACACAGCAAGCTAGCATTTTGATTCTCCTTTTAACAGGCAGGCTATCCAGCGGGCTGCGACACAGCAAGCTAGCATTTTGATTCTCCTTTTAACAGACAGGCTATCCAGCAGGCTGCGACACAGCAAGTTAGCATTTTGATTCTCCTTTTAACAGACAGGCTATCCAGCAGGCTGCGACACAGCAAGCTAGCATTTTGATTCTCCTTTTAACAGACAGGCTATCCAGCAGGCTGCGACACAGCAAGCTAGCATTTTGATTATCCTTTTAACAGACAGGCTATCCAGCAGGCTGCGACACAGCAAGCTAGCATTTGGATTCTCCTTTTAACAGACAGGCTATCCAGCGGGCTGCGACACAGCAAGTTAGCATTTTGATTCTCCTTTTAACAGACAGGCTATCCAGCAGGCTGTGACACAGCAAGCTAGCATTTTGATTCTCCTTTTAACAGACAGGCTATCCAGCGGGCTGCGACACAGCAAGCTAGCATTTTGATTCTCCTTTTAACAGGCAGGCTATCCTGCAGGCTGCTGTCAGATTTCACTTTGGACTGTACCAACCATCAGGAGACCAAGCGCTCCAAGACCAGGGGGGTGTGGAGAAAGGGAGGGAGAGAAAAGGAGGGAGGAAGATAGAAGAATGTGAAGGACAGGAAAATAGGGGGATTCAGTGGAAGTTGTGCCCCAGTCCTGTGCTGCCTCACAGAGAGGGACAGAGGGACAGCCAGAGGCAGTGTTCCACGGAAACAGCCACTGAGGGACTGGCCCGACTGGAACTACCACTGGAAAGGGAAAGGGGGATACCTAGTCAGTTGTACAACTGAATGCATTCAACTGAAATGTGTCTTCCGCATTTAACCCAACCCCTCTCACTAACGCTGCACCGCACTGTGAGTTCCCCAAATAAAACACAGTCCTTTGGGTTAACCTGTTGGATCTCTAGGGGCGCTATTTCATTTTTGGATAAAAAACGTTCCCGTTTTAAGCGCGATATTTTGTCACGAAAAGATGCTCGACTATGCATATTCTTGACAGTTTTTGAAAGAAAACACTCTGAAGTTTCAGAATCTGCAAAGATATTGTCTGTAAGTGCCCCAGAACTCATTCTACAGGCGAAACCAAGATGATGCGTCAACCAGGAAATTAGCAGAATTTCTGAAGCTCTGTTTTCCATTGTCTCCTTATATGGCTGTGATTGCGCAAGGAATGAGCCTACACTTTCTGTCGTTCCCCCAAGGTGTTAGCAGCATTGTGACGTATTTGTAGGCATATCATTGGAAGATTGACCATAAGAGACTACATTTTCCAAGTGTCCGCCTGGTGTCCTGCGTGGAATTCGGTGCGCAATTGCCAGCTGCTTGTACTTTTCCATTTGATTGAGGGGAGAAACCATGCTTCCAAGAACGATATATCAATGAAGAGATATGTGAAAAACACCTTGAGGATTGATTCTAAACAACGTTTGCCATGTTTTCAGTCGATATTATGGAGTTAATTTGGAAAAAAGTTCGCGTTTTGAGGACTGAATTTTCGTTTTTTTTTGGTAGCCAAATGTGATGTATAAAACGGAGCTATTTCTAATACACAAAGAATCTTTTTGGAAAAACTGAGCATCTGCTATCTAACTGAGAGTATCCTCATTGAAAACATCAGAAGTTCTTCAAAGGTAAATGATTTTATTTGAAGGCTTTTATGTTTTTGTTGAAATGTTGCGTGCTGGATGCTAACGCTAATGCTAACGCTAAATGCTACGCTAGCTAGCTACTTTTACACAAATTATTGTTTTCCTATGGTTGAGAAGCATATTTTGAAAATCTGAGATGACAGTGTTGTTTACAAAAGGCTAAGCTTGAGAGATGGCATATTTATTTCATTTCATTTGCGATTTTCATGAATAGTTAACGTTGCGTTATGGTAATGAGCTTGAGTCTGTATTCCTGATACCGGATCCGGGATGGGGAGATCAGAGAGGTTAACTAATTCCCCTAGCAAATCTGTAGTGTAACGTTTTGCGATTGTATTTTTGGTTTCTTCCTTGGAGCATTTACTGTATCAGAATCGCAATACGCCTCTAGTGTTACTGATTGAGCCAACATGGATGCCCAGTTGCATCTCCCATTGGTTCAATTATGACCCTTAACTTGATCTTTCCAGACCTCACAGAACCCAGTCTGTCAACATCTTCATTACTATAATACACCTATGCTAAAGCTTATGATTAACAATAATGTGAATGGCTCAGTGGTGGTGTACCCAATGCCAGACAGGTCTGCACTGTTCCTCCTCTCTCTCCCTCCATGCCTAGACGCTCTCTCTCTCGCTCTGTGACTCGTCCTGACCTTTCGGCGCTCCTAGCCCTGGAAGCACTTCAAGCGGGCGCAGATAAACAGCTTACTCTCCAAGCGCTCGCCAGAAAGCTTCAATCACGTCTTTTACAGAAAAAATTGAGGAAGAGGAGGACTGTGGGGAGGAGAGGGATGAGGGGGCCGTGGCAGTGCTAAATGGACCTTGATGGACCTTGGAGGAGAATGAGAGAAAGGGAGACAAGCGTTTGTTGTGATTTTCTACGACAGGCAGCTCAAGCAGTGTTGTGCCATCAGGGAGTGAGGATGTGGAGTCCATTAGTAGCAGTACTAGAATGAGTGGATCTACTCAGAAGACCACACACACACAGACAGGCACAGACAGGCACAGACAACCAGGGTCATGCCTACAACAAAAATGAATACAATACAAATCCTCATACTACTATATTCCCTATGTAGTGCAACCCACTGTTTTTTGGTACTACAGCCTAAAAGGTCAAAGGGCAGTCTCATCAGTTGGTCCTGAGGACCGATACATACATGGTAACATCTCCATGGTGATCAGAACTAACAGCTTGTGACAGCATGGAGAAAGGTCATGTCGCCCTAAGACGGTAAGTCAATGGGTTGGACACACTGTCTGTCAAGCATTAAAACTAATAGAATCAGAGAGAGGGATCATTAGAATCAAAAAGAGAGGGATGAGGGATCACTAGAATCAAAGAGAGAGAGACGAGGATCACTAGAATCAAAGAGAGGGGATGAGGGATCACTAGAATCAAAGACAGAGAGACGAGGATCACTAGAATCAAAGAGAGGGGATGTGGGATCACTAGAATCAAAGAGAGAGAGAGAGAGAGAGAACACTAGAATCAAAGAGAGGGGATGAGGGATCACTAGAATCAAAAAGAGAGGGATGAGGGATCACTAGAATCAAAAAGAGAGAGACGATGATCACTAGAATCAAAGAGAGGGGATGAGGGATCACTAGAATCAAAGAGAGGGGATGAGGGATAACTAGAATCAAAAAGAGAGAGACGAGGATCACTAGAATCAAAGAGAGGGGATGTGGGATCACTAGAATCAAAGAGAGAGAGAGAGGGATCACTAGAATCAAAGAGAGGGGATGAGGGATCACTATAATCAAAGAGAGAGGGATGAGGGATCACTAGAATCAAAGAGAGGGGATGAGGGATCACTAGAATCAAAGAGAGGGGATGAGGGATCACTAGAATCAAAGAGAGGGGATGAGGGATCACTAGAATTAAAGAGAGAGAGATGGGATGAGGGATCACTAGAATCAAAGAGAGGGGATGAGGGATCACTAGAATTAAAGAGAGAGAGATGGGATGAGGGATCACTAGAATCAAAGAGAGAGAGGGGGTGAGGGATCACTAGAATTAAAGAGAGAGAAGGGATGAGAGGTCACTTAGAGTTAAAGAGAGCGGATGGGGGATCACTAGAATCAAAGAGAGGGGATGAGGGTTCACTAGAATCAAAGAGAAGGAATGAGGGATCACTAGAATTAAAGAGAGAGAGAGGGAATGAGGGATCACTAGAATCAAAGAGAGGGGATGAGGGATCACTAGAATCAAAGAGAGGGGATGAGGGATCACTAGAATTAAAGAGAGAGAGAGGGAATGAGGGATCACTAGAATCAAAGGGAGGGAATGAGGGATCACTAGAATCAAAGAGAGAGAGAGAGGGAATGAGGGATCACTAGAATCAAAGAGAGAGAGAGAGAGGGAATGAGGGATCACTAGAATCAAAGAGAGGGAATGAGGGAATGAGGGATCACTAGAATCAAAGGGAGGGAATGAGGGATCACTAGAATCAAAGAGAGAGAGAGAGGGAATGAGGGATCACTAGAATCAAAGAGTGAGAGAGAGGGAATGAGGGATCACTAGAATCAAAGAGAGAGAGAGAGGGAATGAGGGATCACTAGAATCAAAGAGAGGGAATGAGGGATCACTAGAATTAAAGAGAGAGAAGGGATGAGACCACTAGAATCAAAGAGAGAGGGGGTGAGGGGTCACTAGAATTATAGACAGAGAGCAGTGAGAGATCACTACAATTAAAGAGAGAGGGGATGAGAGGTCACAGAGTTAAAGAGAGCGGATGAGGGATCACTAGAATTAAAGAGAGGGGATGAGAGGTCACTAGAATCAAAGAGAGAGGGGATGAGAGGTCACAGAGTTAAAGAGAGCGGATGAGGGATCACTAGAATTAAAGAGAGGGGATGAGAGGTCACTAGAATCAAAGAGACAGGGGATGAGGGGCCACTAGAATCAAAGAGAGAGGGGATGAGGGGTCACTAGAATCAAAGAGAGGGGATGAGGGATCACTAGAATCAAAGAGAGGGGATGAGGGATCACTAGAATCAAAGAGAGGGGATGAGGGATCACTAGAATCAAAGAGAGGGGATGAGGGATCACTAGAATCAAAGAGAGGGGATGAGGGATCACTAGAATCAAAGAGAGAGAGAGGGAATGAGGGATCACTAGAATCAAAGAGATAGAGAGAGGGAATGAGGGATCACTAGAATCAAAGAGAGGGGATGAGGGATCACTAGAATCAAAGAGAGGGGATGAGGGATCACTAGAATCAAAGAGAGGGGATGAGGGATCATTAGAATCAAATAGAGGGGATGAGGGATCACTAGAATCAAAGAGAGGGGATGAGGGGTCACTAGAATCAAAGAGAGGGGATGAGGGATCACTAGAATCAAAGCAAGGGGATGAGGGATCACTAGAATCAAAGAGAGGGGATGAGGGATCACTAGAATCAAAGAGAGAGACAGGGAATGAGGGATCACTGGAATCAAAGAGAGAGAGACGAGGATCACTAGAATCAAAGAGAGAGAGGGGGAATAGGGGATCACTAGAATCAAATAGAGAGAGAGAGGGAATGAGGGATCACTAGAATAAAATAGAGAGAGAGGGAATGAGGGATCACTAGAATCAAATAGAGAGAGAGGGGATGAGGGATCACTAGAATCAAATAGAGAGAGAGGATGAGGGATCACTAGAATTAAAGAGAGAGAGAGGGGATGAGGGATCACTAGAATCAAAGAGAGAGAGAGAGGGAATGAGGGATCACTAGAATCAAATAGAGAGAGAGGGAATGAGGGATCACTAGAATCAAAGAGAGGGGATGAGGGATCACTAGAATTAAAGAGAGAGAGAGGGGATGAGGGATCACTAGAATCAAAGAGAGAGAGAGGGGATGAGGGATCACTAGAATTAAAGAGAGAGAGAGGGAATGAGGGATCACTAGAATCAAAGAGAGGGAATGAGGGATCACTAGAATTAAAGAGAGAGAGAGCGAGAGAGAGGGAATGAGGGATCACTATAATCAAATAGAGAGAGAGGGAATGAGGGATCACTAGAATCAAATAGAGAGAGAGGGAATGAGGGATCACTAGAATCAAAGAGAGAGAGAGAGGGAATGAGGGATCACTAGAATCAAATAGAGAGAGAGGGAATGAGGGATCAATATAATTAAAGAGAGAGAGAGGGGATGAGGGATCACTAGAATCAAAGAGAGAGAGAGAGAGGGAAGGAGGGATCACTAGAATCAAATAGAGAGAGAGGGAATGAGGGATCACTAGAATCAAAGAGAGAGAGGGGTGATGAGGGATCACTAGAATTAAAGAGAGAGAGAGGGGATGAGGGATCACTAGAATTAAAGAGAGAGAAGGGAATGAGACCACTAGAATTAAAGAGAGAGGGGGTGAGGGGTCACTAGAATTATAGACAGAGAGCAGTGAGAGATCACTACAATTAAAGAGAGAGGGGATGAGGGATCACTAGAATCAAAGAGAGAGGGGATGAGAGGTAACTTAGAGTTAAAGAGAGCAGATGAGGGATCACTAGATTTAAAGAGAGGGGATGAGGTGTCACTAGAATCAAAAAGAGGGGATGAGAGGTCACTAGAATCAAAGAGAGAGGGGATGAGGGGTCACTAGAATCAAAGAGAGCGGATGAGGGATCACTAGAATTAAAGAGAGGGGATGAGGTGTCACTAGAATCAAAGAGAGGGGATGAGAGGTCACTAGAATCAAAGAGAGAGGGGATGAGGGGTCACTAGAATCAAAGAGAGAGGGGATGAGGGGTCACTAGAATCAAAGAGAGAGAGGATGAGGGATCACTAGTTGCATCACTATTCCAATCACTCCTCTGGTTTGACTAGAGACTGTGAGAGAGAGGCATTGGTAACCAGCAGTTCACAGGGATACAGAAGTATTGTTCAGTGACTCTAGCAAAGCCCCACAGCCTTTCCTCCTCCTCTCCTCCTCCTCTCCCTTCACAGCGCACATCCCAATCTGCCAGGAATGCGGATGAGAGTAATGCCGTTTGCGTCCCCAAAGACGAAAAATGCGGGGTGCTCCGAATTGGTTTAGAGACATTGGGGCTGAGCAATGTGATTTCTGCTTGACTGTCACAAATGTAGCACAACAGGAAAATCAATTTGCCTTCTGTGCCTCCTGGCTCGAGGAGAATCCAAATGCCAGGCGAACCTAGATAATGTTGTATTCCATTTGGAGAGAGAGAGAAAGAGAGAGAGACTGAGAGGGAGAGAGAGAAACTGAGCTGCACTTCCTAAACTCTTGCCAAATGTATGACCATATTAGAGACACATACTGTATTTCCCTCAGATTACACAGATCCACAAAGAATTAGAAAACAAACCCAATATTGATAAACTCCCATATCTATTTGGTGAAATACCACAGTGTACCATCACAGCAGCAAGATTTGTGACCTGTTGCTACAAGAAAAGGGTTAACCAGTGAAGAACAAACACCTTTGTAAATACAACCCTTATCTATGTTTACTTATTTTCCCTTTTGTACTTTAACTATTTGCACATCGTTATAACACTGTATATAGACATAATATGACATTTGAAATGTCTATTCCTTTGGAAGTGTTGTGAGTGTAATGTTTACTGTTCATTTTTATTGCTTATTTCACTTTTATTTATTATCTACTTCACTTGCTTTGGCAATGTTAACATATGTCCCCATGCCAATAAAGCCCTTAAATTGAATTAAAATTGAATAGAGGTAGAGAGAGAGAGAGAGACAGGTCTGGAAAGGAGAGGGATGAATGAAGTGAGTTACGCTGAGGGAAACAGATGCTTTCTACGACTCCAAGATAAATACATGTCTGTTTGTAGGGTTGGGAGTCACGATACCATATTATCATTATACTTAGGTGCCGATGCAATATGTATTACGATTCTCACTATTCTCACTATTCTATACGCACTGCGATTTGATGCTCCAAACATATTGCTCACTATATGTCTGCTGCAGAGAAACAAGAGAGAGCATGAGAAAAATAGTCATGGAAATACAAGAGCTGAAAACATGTTGGCTCACGATTTAAAAACAAGATGGAAAACAAGGAATAGGGTGAAAAATACTGGAGTTTTGGCGCAGATATAGCTGACTAGCGCTAGCTAATGTTTTTTTTAAACAGATCGATACTTGGAGTCAAAGTATAGATATGATATCGTCACTAAAAATATTGCGATATGCAACTGTAGAGATTTTTCTATCACTATCTGTCTGTCGGCCTGATCTTCTTATAGGCTGCTGACACACCTCTCTGTATCTTCTATTACTGGGAGGCTGTTAGTGTGTGTGTGTCTGTGTGTGTCTGTGAAATGAATGTGTAGTGTTTGTGTGCATCTACAGTATAGTGTGAGTGCCAGTGTATGTGTGTGTGAGCAAGTGTATTCGGTGTACGCTGTATGTACACAGTCAGTCAATATGTGTGTGTGTGTGCCATCTGATAGTGAATGTGTGTGTGTGTGACAGTGTTTATAGTGTGTGTGTGAGTGTGTGTGACAGCCAGGTGAAAGGCTGACAATGTGGAATTGCTCTCCTCTGACCGTTGTCAGGGGTGACAGGTGTCCCGTGAGCACTTGGCCATGTGACGTGCGTCGCCTCGGTAACCGAGGCAGGCATGACAGCTACCTTCAGAAGGCAATAAACCACAGCCACGGTCACAGTACGGTGGTGTCACGGTCAGAACCTTAATGTGATGGTGGTGCTGGTGTAGACTTGACTAGTGACAATGCCACAGACTTGACCCTGCCACTCTTTATGGAAGAGTGACAAATGGACCCAGAGACAAGGCCTAGGCACAGCCAGTGAGCCTCATACGGACAGAGGAAAAAATATTATGTTTGTATGTTTAGAAAGGAGACAGGTTGCAGGCAAGATAAATCACACAATTCTCATGACCTGCTAGTAAGTAAACAGTAATCAATCCTTCATATCATAGCAACATTAGTTCTCATATGCCTGGCGTTGGTATTTCTCATTAGAAGTGATCGCATAAACTACAGCTGGTAAACCCTAGCAGCTGTTACCAGACTATGATCCTCTCTCTATGAGGATGTGTTCTGCATGATGGGAGAATATTTATAGATACTCTATTAATCACAGCCATCCCTCCGATGAGATCCGCCTCCTGTCTTACCATCTCACTCCGCATGATCTTGGCATTCGCGTCGGGAGTGGCTGTCCTGCTTTTTCATTAGTGTCAATCACTCCCGTACGCGCTCAGTCCGCCCGGAACAACCCGCTGGCCTCAGGAGCTCACTCAAGCATTTGTCCCGCCTCGTCACTGTGATTGACAGGTCTGCGAGCTGCTGACGTGCCCGTCAGGCCTTAATCAGGAAGAGCAGCGGAGGCTGTGGTTGGATGGGGAGGGCAGTCAGAGCCATGTCTCATAGCCGTGTGTCACTCTGGCCTGTCCAAGGCCTGTCCAACTCACTCCCATTCATTACCTCACTGTTTATCTAAATGCTCATCCATTCCTCTAGGGAGGAACAGCCCTGAATCCTCACACAAACACATCTGCTATTGTCTTATTTTGGCTTCCTGTTCTGAAGAATACAGAGGCCAACAGCAGCCATCTGTTTCTGTGCATCTAAAATGTTTTTCAAAATAAATGACAAATGATTTCCAATAGAAAGGAGACATCGAGGCTCTGAGTGGTGCAGTGGTCTAAGGCGCCACTACAGCCTGCACAGTCCGGGTTAAGGGAGGGTTTGGCTGGGGGAGGTTTTCTTTGGCTCGTCCTCCAGCGACTCCTTGTGGTGGGCTGGGCGCCTGCAAGTTGACTTCGGTCGTCAGTCAAATGGCGTTTCCTGGTGTGGCTGACTTCTGGGTTAAGCGGTGTGTTAAGAAGTTGTTGGCCAGGTGGGTCCTGTTTTGGAGGATGCATGTCTCAACCTTTACCTCTTCCGAGCCCACAGAGGAGTTACAGCGATGAGACAAGGTTATAACTAGCACATCGGTCATCTTGACATGGCCACTGCTGTAGTTCTGACCATATTTTTCTCATCATTTACCTAAACACAACAGGGTGTCATTATACCTGTACAGGATACTTGAACAGACGAATCAGAGGAGTGTTATAGAAAGAGAGTCAATCACCAGTATGAGGTTTTTTGATTATTTTGTGAAATTATTTGCCTTAGGAACCCTGTTGGCTTACCTGGTGCTGTGGTTGGGCCGCTGACAGGGGAGATGGGGCCAGAGCCGGAGCGTGATTGGTTGGAGCCCACAGGGGACCCAACAGGAGAGGACGATGGGCCGCTGCCTTGACCAGACAGGTGGGGTGACGCGTGGGGTGAGAAGGGTGACTGGGCTGGGTTATTCTGCTCCCCCTGGCTACTGGTGGAGCCTGTAGCACTGATGGCTGAACTGTGACCAGCCTCTGTACCTGTAGGGAGGTCATCTATGGAGCCAGACAGGTCCTGGAACAGAGAAAGAGAGAGACAGGAGAGATGGTGAGCGAAGAATATCATAAGGGAAACATACAATCACAATAAAGCAAGAGAGTAGCCCTGGGTATGCTGTGGATTACAACATAGTAATACATAACCCACAAAGCCCAACAATACTCCACAATACTCTTACAATAGAGCACAGCACTATACTGAAACTATACTGAAAGCAGTATAGTGCCTTGCTGGTGTAGGTCCGACAGTCTGTTCTGTGTGATGTGTAATGGGCCAGTATTCAAGCCTGAGCTTATGTTACACACATCCCCTGTGGGGAGAGAGAGGCGAGGGGGAGGTAGGAGGGAGGGGAGGACAGGGGGCTTTGACTGGTTAAGGGTATTCTGAACGTTTTCTAGGGAATCCCCTATGAATGCCGACAGACTGAATGATAGTCTTATAAAAAAGGAGATTGAAGGGAGAGGGATGTAGATAGTTCAGGTGTTGTGTGTGATGTCTGCATCTTAAACACACATCCCCACAGTTCTCCAGCGGCACTACGGGAGGCCACCCACCCACCACTGATGGGATATGTGGGCCACAACCCAGGTGAGGCATCTATAATAAAAATTATTTGGTGGGGACTTATATTTGTCCTATTTCAGTGAATTGGACATGTGTTTTTTGCATATCCCACTCTCCCTGAGACAAACTTGAAGAATGGGGTCACAGCCAGGGTCTGACATTATCAACAGTGAACCTGGAGCAATTAGGGTTAAGCGCCTTTATGAAGGGCACATCGGCAGATTGATCACCTTGTCAGCTCGGGGATGTGAACTAGCATCCTTTCAGTTACTGGTCCAATAATGTAACCTCTAGGCTACCTGCCACCCACCTGCTGTAGCTAGCTATCTGTCTGTCTATCTGTCTGTCTATATGTCTGTCTTTCTGTCCACCCACCACAGTCAGTCAGGTTCCACAGAATCTGTCCCCAGCCACCTCCATTAACCTTTACCGAACCCTCTCTACAGCCACCAAAGACCTATCCTGTGTCTCCTAAAATGGCCATAGGAAAAATACTGGATCAAAGCTGAAGATGAAACCAGCTACTACTGTGGTTCTTTCACCAGTATATGTATTATTGTCATCTATTGTTTACTGAAGCATAACATGTTGAGTGTTATGGTATATTGTCCAGATGAATAAGAAGGTTCTGTGGTGATAAACAGTGATAAATGACTGTCTTGTTGTTCATATATCCTCTGTGGTGGCACAGGCTTTTGTTTTCGTCATGCCTCCGCGGCTGCCCACCCGCCTGCCCTACCACCCGCCCGCCTGGTCTGCCCGCCCTGCTCTGCCAGGCTGTCTCAGTCTGTCACATGGCATCATCTGCCCGTGCTCGATCAGCCCAGCACACACACAGGCCTCTCTCTCTTTCTGTTTCTCTCTACCACTTCCCTCTCTCTCTGTCAGCGGTGTCACTCACTGTCCCAACCAATCAACTCTACTGAGCTAGATGATGTCATAGGCTGTCTCAACCAATCACCAGAGCTATTTTTCTGAGCAGGCAGTCACAGGTCACCGCAAGTGCGTGCCATTTGATACAGTGGGGTCCTGCAAAGAGGGAGACCATGGTGACGTATTTCTAAACAGGTGAATCTAGTGTGACATCCACCTGATTGTTCGCCTCAGAGCCAATTAAAAAAGGGAAAGCACTGTGAATAATTACATTACCCGCTAGTCGCCAGTTCTCCAATAACCGTTGGGCAGAAAAGCACATCATTAATTTGGAGGATTTGAGGATTGACCCGTTTTGATTAGACTCATGGTTGACGGCATCTAGACAGTGTTGTGACTGAGAGAACCCAGGGAATAAGATCAGGCTCTTCCACAGATCTAACAGTGAAGAATCCCAGCTGCTGCTCTCTACACAGTGATATTTCCAGCAGTAAACAGCCAGCCCAGCCAAATACCCAACAAGCTAGCTTGGGCCCTTTCCAAAGTGGCCCAAATCTAATTGGTTTGCCTCTGTGCTGCAAATTGCTCTGTGCATTGAGTCTCCAAATAGCTGTCAACTACTCCCAGTTGGCATCTTGTATCACTTAATGTGCTTCTGAAGCATGTAATTGTCATAATAAGAAAAATATTGAGGTGATAATAACCACTTACGTTGAGATGGCCAGACCCCCAAGTAATGGCCTCCTATCTAGACGCTTCACACTACGTTTGAGAGGCAGTCATTCGTGACCCTTCACCTCAGGGGTGTTGGCGTCAGCCTCCCTCCCTCTCCCTTTCTCTCTGAGGCTGTCAGCCTGTCAGACTCAGACAGGCAGGGGCACAAAGGGGACAGCTGAGCCAACACACACAGTAGAAACACACACACACAAACACACTCATAGAAACACACACGCACACACATGTACACACAGGCACAGCATGCACACACACACCAGATCACCAACCTATGACTGAGTGTGAGAAAAAAACATCATTCATTAAAGAGCGGTCTTTCCGCTGACTGTCCCCCCTGAGCAGGCAGAGACATGCACAAATTATATATACATATTTATTTTACCAGGCAAGTCAGTTAAAAGAACAAATTATTTTTTACAATGACAGCCTACTCCGGCCAAACCCAGACAACTGTGCGCTGCCGCACGGGACTCCCAATTACAGCCGGATGTGATACAGCCTGGATTCAAACCAGGTACTATAGTGACACTTCTTGCACTGAGATGCAGTTCCTTAGACCGCTGTGCCACTCGGGAGCCCTACTTAATGAGTGCTGCTGGGAAGGGAAGGGAACAGGCAGTGTTCCCCAGTCCAGGATTCTCTGGTCACGCTGTCTAGACCGGGAGGAGTCAGGCACCACACCACAGCTTCCTGTCTGTGGACCATGGGGAAAGAGAGCATTGACCCTCAAACTTTCTCACAGACATACTGCACGGCACACACTCAGGTGAACCAGCATGGCTGTATTGAGCAGGGAAGGCTTTCTTACAAGAGGCTGGGACTGTAGTTGCTGCTAGGGCTAGGTCAGAGGCTGTAGCTGGCTGGGTCTGGAGCCATGCAGGGCTGGTGTTGTCAGCTCTGGTTGGTGGCTCTTGGAGCACTGCTGTCCAGCGTGTCACCTCGCTGTTGGAGGAACCAGCCACCCGCTGCCACTACAGCTTCCACCACCAGATCCCCCTGTCACCCTGCTGCAACCGCCCTGCCACCAGGCCAGACAGGCTAGCTGACTCAGCCTAGTCACAGTGGCACAGCAGCGGGGATGACAGAGAGGCTGGTGGGTAGGAGGGTGAGGAATGGTGGAGGGTGTGTGTGTGGGTGGGGAGAGTTCTCTCTCATTCTCTCTCTCTTTCTCTCTCTCTCTGTTTCCAGTTATTAAGATATCCTCACACAGGACATGAACAGGTTAAAAGATGATATTCAATCAGAGTCCCTGGGTTCGCGCCCAGGCTCTGTCGTAACCGGCCGCGACCGGGAGGTCCGTGGGGCGACGCACAATTGGCCTAGCGTCGCCCGGGTTAGGGAGGGCTTGGTCGGTAGGGGTGTCCTTGTCTCATCGCGCACCAGCGACTCCTGTGGCGGGCTGGGCGCAGTGTACGCTAGCCAAGGTGGCCAGGTGCACGGTGTTTCCTCCGGCGCATTGGTGCGGCTGGCTTCCGGGTTGGATGCGTGCTGTGTTAAGAAGCAGTGCGGCTTGGTTGGGTTGTGTATCGGAGGACGCATGACTTTCAACCTTCGTCTCTCCCGAGCCCGTACGGGAGTTGTAGCGATGAGACAAGATAGTAGCTACTACAACAATTGGATACCACGAAATTGGGGAGAAAAAGGGGGAAAATTCACACAAAAAAAATATTTAAAAAAATAAATAAAAGATGATATTCAAAGAGTCTGCAATGACATACAATGGAGGGGAAAAGTTACATTTAAAATCCAAAGATCCAAATGTTAATCGCCCATGTTGCTATCAACTGCTGTACAGCTCAACTGCTGTACCCACTGGTATTCCTCTCTTTATTCCTCTCTTTTCTCTGAGTAAATAGAATGATGACAGCTGTAATTAGGTCTAATAGATGTCTGTTGTGAGCCCCCTGGGGACTCTCTCACTCTCTCACGGACCCACTGTTCTCGTTACTGCCTTCGGACTGCTGTGCTGCTGCTCCCTCTCTCTTAGAAAAAAAGGTCCTATCTAGGACCTAAAAGGGTTCTTCGGCTCTTCCCATAGGAGAACCCTTTGAAGAACCCTTTTTGGCTGCAGGTAGAACGCTTTTGGTTCCAGGTCTAACTCTTTCCACAGAGGAAATCAAAGGGTTATACCTGGAACCAAAAAGGGTTCTCCTATGGGGATAGTGGAATAACCCTTTTAGAATACTTTTTTCTAAGAATGTAGCAGTGGAAATGCTATTACACTTAAGATATTTTTCTTCCCCAAAACGCTGAGTTGAGTAAATTAAATGTCATGCAAATTACGAAATGAAATGCCATGCAAATTATGAATTAAAATGGCATGCAAATTATGAAATGAAATGCCATGCAAATTATGAAATGCCATGCAAATTATGAAATGAAATGCCATGCAAATTATTTTCTGAATGGTTGTGTGTCAGGGAGGGAGTGGGGGAGTGGAGGGTAATGGGATGCCCCATGTAGAGAGCTCACTGTTATACCGTTCACAAGGTGCGACTAAATACCATGTACAAAGAGAGAGGAACTCACAAAATGCTAACACTCCCAGCTACAGAGTACAGAGCTGGCATAGGCTCAGAAAGGCAGAGGAGAGAGATGTGTTCATGTGTTTGCAGGGGATAAAAACAAACTGGGCGAGTGAGAGAGAAATATTATAATGCTAATGATGATGATGACGATGATGCTGATGGTGTTGGTTGTGGGGATGACAGTGATGATGATGATGATGATGATGATGATTATGATGACGATGATGGTGTTGGTTGTGGGGATGACAGTGATGATGATGATGATTATGATGACGATGATGCTGGTGGTGTTGGTTATAGTGATGCAAGTGATGCTGATAGTTGTGGTGATGACAGTGATGATGATGATGATTATGATGATGTTGGTTGTGATGATGACAGTGATGATGATGATGCTGATGTTGTTGGTTGTGGTGATGATGATGATGCTGTTGGTTGTGGAGATGACAGTGATGATGATGATGATGATGTGTTAGTTGTGGTGGTGGTTGGGGTGGAAATGATGGTGATGATGATGATGATGAATCATTTGAATGATCTGAAGGCGAGTTTTCTGCTATGCCACAGGCTCCAAAACCATCTGGCCATGCTGCTGACCGACCGAGCTCTCTGATCAGGAGAAGTCATTATGGGCCATACAACAGTCATATCAGTCTCCTGACTCCTGATAAATGTCCCAGTGCCTGTTGTCCTTCGTGTCACAGGTGGCACTGTTGGGAAGTCAGGTTCCATCTCACATCTCCATGGCTGGCTGGGTGCCATGATGACATCCCAAGCAGCCCAGGAGCTTGCTGCACTCAGTGCCAAGTCCTCTTCTGTCATAGTGGAACATCTCTGAAAGGACGCTACAGGAGCCTCTCTGGGCCTGCCTGTCTGTGCAACAACACCAACCATTAAACCAAGACATCCAAGAACAGACCGTGTCGTCAGGAAAAACTCCTGTCCTAGGCTATATCACCAGATCAGGCAACATATTATGTGGAACTAGGATGTGAGGGAAATGCTGTGTTCTACAGACAGGACTATAGGACCCAATCTGAGGGACGCTACCATGTTTAAAATTACATTTATTGGATGTTCAAGCAAGTAGTTTCTCTCTTTTCTTTGTCTCAAAAAAAGCAGAGCGAGAACAAACTGTTCCAGGCCTCTATAGTTGCAGGAGAGACACAGTGTCAGAAAGCAATATGTGCTTTTCTATTTCGCTACAATGGCTGCACAAAGCACAGGCAATCTCATGATAATACTCCCGCAGCATAATAACAAAAACAACTGTCTAGACTTTCAACACCAAAACACAGACAGGCAAAAAATATACTTCCTCTTCAGACACACTAGTAGTTAACATAATGTTTCTAGAGTTCTCTCACTTCTATAGAAATACAGCATCCCCCCCCCCCCCCCAAAGCCAATGTCTACTTCTTGGACTGTCCATGTCTGTCTGCAACAAAGTCTGGTCTGCTGGGTGCATACACACATGTCCTGAGTGTATCTACAGTCCTCAGGCTAATAAGGCAGCCAGACAACCTACCACCATGCACATGTTTCCAGTCTGCTGTGTGTGAGAGCACTAATGCTAAAACTAGCCCATTAGTGTTATTTGTCGTTGGGGTGATATGCAGCTTGCGGACTGATAACTCTCCCTCTCTAAGCCCTCAGTAATGTGGAGATAGGAAGAGAGTCTGTTTGGAGGACCTGTTTGAAGCCCTAATACTCCTAAGCCTGTAAAGACGCCCAAATCTGGTGGCGCTTGTCTCCAAACCAGGGGATTAGTGTTGAGTTTCACTGTGATTCCACCTGATAATACGACAGAGCTTGATAGAGCCGGGCCGAGCAGAACGAGCGCTTAACGCACACCGGCCCTATTCACTTAACGCACTGCCTCATTGTCTCTCTGAACAATGACGACAATAAAGTACCCCAGCCCTCCACAGCTCAACCTTTAATCTCTAGATACATGTCCAGGATAGTCCCTTTGTACCGTATATTGAGGCTGAAGTTGCCACCCCACAAACCTTGCCGTCTAATATTTTTTATTCCACTAAACAGTTTTTATTTAAATATACCAGTCTTCCAATTAAAAGAGGGGCCTTGATGAGAGTCGACAAGCCAGGCAGGCCGTTAATATTTGAGCTGTTAAAATGTTGTTTTTTCATTCACCACAAAGGCTCTAACTGGTTTAATGCATAAGCAGACCACTCCCCTCCACCCCTCCTCCCCTCTTCCCCTCCTACCCTCCACCCCTCTACCCTCCTCCTCTCCACTCACCCCAGAGACATACTCACCCCCCACCCCTCCTCCTCTCCACTCGCCCAGAGACATACTCACCCCCCACCCCTCCTCCTCTCCACTCACCCAGAGACATACTCACCCCCCACCCCTCCTCCTCTCCACTCGCCCAGAGACATACTCACCCCCCACCCCTCCTCCTCTCCACTCGCCCAGAGACATACTCACCCCCCACCCCTCCTCCTCTCCACTCGCCCAGAGACATACTCACCCCCCACCCCTCCTCCTCTTCACTCACCCCAGAGACATACTCACCCCCCACCCCTCCTCCTCTTCACTCACCCCAGAGACATACTCACCCCCCACCCCTCCTCCTCTCCACTCGCCCAGAGACATACTCGCCCCCCCACCCCTCCTCCTCTCCACTCGCCCAGAGACATACTCACCCCCCACCCCTCCTCCTCTCCACTCACCCCAGAGACATACTCACCCCCCACCCCTCCTCCTCTCCACTCGCCCAGAGACATACTCACCCCCCACCCCTCCTCCTCTCCACTCGCCCAGAGAGAGAGAGACAGAGAAGAAACTTAAAGCGAGGGGAGGAATAGAAAATAAATAAATAAAACAGCCAAATTCCTAATTTCTAATTCAACTGCTCATTCAGCTTAACCTCTCTCTCTCCTCTGCAATTAAAGCACCTGCCACATCCTTCACGCCGTGCTGCTGCCTCCCACCCTGCATGCCCGCCCGCCCGCTCGCCCGCCGCACAGAGCAGCCACACGGCTAAATAATGCAGTGCATCCTGCGCCACGCATCCTTTATCATCCCAAATGACAGCCATTTGCATATCTCCCCAGTCAATTAGAGCGGAATAATCAGCCCATAATTGGGGGAGAGAGCCGGTAATCACCCAACCCTGGCACACCGTCAGGACAAACGGGGGGAGGGGGAAGAAGAGGGGCTGAGGTAGGAGAGGTGGGGGGACAGCCTTCACACTTCAACCTAGTGTTCTATCCTACTATGCTACAGTCCAGAGTTTTCCTCTCTCACATAACCTCATACTGTCTCTTTTGTTTTTCAAACTCTCTTACTTGAACTACCTACCCACCAACTATGATGTGTTCTGTATCCTTATTACAGTACTAGGAACAGACATTCTCCAGATACATGAACGTTAGAGTACACAGGTATCTTTCCTGAGTGAGAGAGAAAGAGACTGTGGAGGTCTGGTTTTTCTGAGGTCTTGATTTCTTTTGACTTTCCCATGATGTCAAGCAAAGAGGCACTGAGTTTGAAGGTAGGCCTTGAAATAAATCCACAGGTACACCTCCAATTGACTCAAATTATGTCAATTAGCCTAACATAAGCTACTAATGCAATTTTCTGGAATTTTCCAAGCTGTTTAAAGGCACAGTCAACTTAGTGTATGTAAACTTCTGACCCACTGGAATTGCGATACAGTGAATTATAAGTGAAATAATCTGTCTGTAAACAATTGTTGGAAAAATTACTTGTGTCGTGCACAAAGTAGATGTCCTAACCGACTTGCCAAAACTATAGTTTGTCAACGAGAAATATGTGGAGTGGAAAAACTAGTTTTAATGACTCCAACTAAAGTGTATGTAAACTTCCGTCTTCAACTGTATATACAGTGCAATCGAAAAGTATTCAGACCCCTTGACTTTAACATTTTATTACTTTACAGCCTTATTCTTTTTCCCTCACCAATCTACACATACAGTGCCTTGCGAAAGTATTCGGCCCCCTTGAACTTTGCGACCTTTTGCCACATTTCAGGCTTCAAACATAAAGATATAAAACTGTATTTTTTTGTGAAGAATCAACAACAAGTGGGACACAATCATGAAGTGGAACGACATTTATTGGATATTTCAAACTTTTTTAACAAATCAAAAACTGAAAAATTGGGCGTGCAAAATTATTCAGCCCCTTTACTTTCAGTGCAGCAAACTCTCTCCAGAAGTTCAGTGAGGATCTCGTAATGATCCAATGTTGACCTAAATGACTAATGATGATAAATACAATCCACCTGTGTGTAATCAAGTCTCCGTATAAATGCACCTGCACTGTGATAGTCTCAGAGGTCCGTTAAAAGCGCAGAGAGCATCATGAAGAACAAGGAACACACCAGGCAGGTCCGAGATACTGTTGTGAAGAAGTTTAAAGCCGGATTTGGATACAAAAATATTTCCCAAGCTTTAAACATCCCAAGGAGCACTGTGCAAGCGATAATATAGAAATGGAAGGAGTATCAGACCACTGCAAATCTACCAAGACCTGGCCGTCCCTCTAAACTTTCAGCTCATACAAGGAGAAGACTGATCAGAGATGCAGCCAAGAGGCCCATGATCACTCTGGATGAACTGCAGAGATCTACAGCTGAGGTGGCAGACTCTGTCCATAGGACAACAATCAGTCGTATATTGCATAAATCTGGCCTTTATGGAAGAGTGGCAAGAAGAAAGCCATTTCTTAAAGATATCCATAAAAAGTGTTGTTTAAAGTTTGCCACAAGCCACCTGGGAGACACACCAAGCATGTGGAAGAAGGTGCTCTGGTCAGATGAAACCAAAATTGAACTTTTTGGCAACAATGCAAAACGTTATGTTTGGCGTAAAAGCAACACAGCTGAACACACCATCCCCACTGTCAAACATGGTGGTGGCAGCATCATGGTTTGGGCCTGCTTTTCTTCAGCAGGGACAGGGAAGATGGTTAAAATTGATGGGAAGATGGATGGAGCCAAATACAGGACCATTCTGGAAGAAAACCTGATGGAGTCTGCAAAAGACCTGAGACTGGGACGGAGATTTGTCTTCCAACAAGACAATGATCCAAAACATAAAGCAAAATCTACAATGGAATGGTTCAAAAATAAACATATCCAGGTGTTAGAATGGCCAAGTCAAAGTCCAGACCTGAATCCAATCGAGAATCTGTGGAAAGAACTGAAAACTGCTGTTCACAAATGCTCTCCATCCAACCTCACTGAGCTCGAGCTGTTTTGCAAGCAGGAATGGGAAAAAATGTCAGTCTCTCGATGTGCAAAACTGATAGAGACATACCCCAAGCGACTTACAGCTGTAATCGCAGCAAAAGGTGGCGCTACAAAGTATTAACTTAAGGGGGCTGAATAATTTTGCACGCCCAATTTTTCAGTTTTTGATTTGTTAAAAAAGTTTGAAATATCCAATAAATGTCGTTCTACTTCATGATTGTGTCCCACTTGTTGTTGATTCTTCACCAAAAAATCTATATCTTTATGTTTGAAGCCTGAAATGTGACAAAAGGTCGCAAAGTTCAAGGGGGCCGAATACTTCCGCAAGGCACTGTAATACCCCATAATGACAAAGCAAAAACGGTTTTGTAGAAATTTTTGTAAATGTATTAAAAAGAAAAGAAAACTGAAATATGCCATTTATATCAGTATTCACACCCATTACTCAGTACTTTGTTGAAGCACCGTCTTCTTGGGTATGTTTTTGGGGAGTTTCTCCCATTCCTCTCTGCAGATCCTCTCAAGCTCTGTCAGGTTGGACGGGGAGCGTTGCTGCATAGGTATTTTCAGAGATGTTCGATCGGGTTCTGGCTCTGGCTAGGCCACTGAAGGACATTCAGAGACTTGTCCTGAAGCCACTCCTGCATTGTCTTGGCTGTGTGCTTAGGGTTATTAACCTGTTGGAGGTGAACCTTCGCCCCAGTCTAAGGTCCTGAGCGCTCTGGAGCAGGTTTTCATTAAGGATCTCTCTGTACTTTGCTCCGTTCATCTTTGTCTCGATCCTGACTAGTCTCCCAGTCCCCGCTGCTGAAAATCATCCCCACAGCATGATGCTGCCACCACCATGCTTCACCGTAGGGATGGTGGCAGGTTTCATCCAGACGTGACGCTTGGCATTCAGACCAAAAAGTTCAATTTTGTTTTCATCAGACCAGAGACCAGAGAATCTTGTTTTTTACTGAGGAGTGGCTTCCAATCAAGACTTTCTACCATAAAGATCTGATTGGTGGAGTGCTGCAGAGATGGTTGTTCTTCTGGAAGGTTCTCCCATCTCCACAGAGGAACTCTAGATCTATGTTAGATGGAACATTGTGTTCTTGGTCACCTCCCTGACCAAGGCCCTTCTCCCCCCGATTGATCAGTTTGGATGGGCGGCCAGCTCTTGAGTCTTGGTGGTTCCAAACTTCTTCCATTTAAGAATGATGGAGGCCACTGTGTTCTTGGGGACCTTCAATGCTGCAGAGATGTTTTGGTACCATTCCCAAGATATGTGCCTCGACACAATCCTGTCTCGGAGCTCTACGGACAATTCCTTCGACTCATGGCTTGTTTTTTGATCTGATATGCACTGTCAACTGTGGGACCTTATACAGGTGTGTGCCTTTCCAAAACATGTCCAATCAACTGAATTTACCACAAGTGGACTCCAATCAAGGTGGACTCCAATCAACATCTCAAGGATGATCAATGGAAACAGGATGCACCTGTGCTCAATTTCGAGTCTCATAGCAAAGGGTCTGAAAACGTAATAAATTATCAAACATGTCATAAAATGTTTTTTTGTTTTGTCCTTATGGGGTATTGTGTGTAGATTGCTGAGGAAAAACAAATATTTAATCCATTTTAGATAAGGCTGTAAAGTAAATTAACATAGAAAAAGTCACATTTTCTGAATGCTTTCTGAAGGCACTGTATATACAGTACTAGTCAAAATGTGGACATACCTACTCATTCAAGGGTTTTTCTTTATTTTTACTATTTTCTAAATTGTAGAATAATAGTGAAGACATCAAAACTATGAAATAACACATATGGAATCATGTAGTAACCAAAAAAGTGTTTGGTCAACATATAGTCAACATATATTTTATATTTGAGATTCTTCAAAGTAGCCACCATTTGCCTTGATGACAGCTTTGCACACTCTTGGCATTATCTCAACCAGCTTCACCTGGAATGCTTTTCCAACAGTCTTAAAGGAGTTCCCACCTGTGCTTAGCACTTGTTGGCTGCTGTTCCTTCACTCTGCGGTCCAACTCATCCCAAACCATCTCAATTGGGTTGAGGTTAGGTGATTGTGGAAGGCAGGTCATCTGATGCAGCACTCCATCACTCTCCTTCTTGGTCAACTAGCCCTTACATAGCCTGGAGGTGTGTTTTGGGTAATTTTCCTGTTGAAAAACAAATGATAGTCCCACTAATCTCAAACCAGATAGGATGGCTTATCACTGCAGAATACCGTGGTAGCCATGCGGGTTCAGTGTGCCTTGAATTCTAAATAAATCACAGACAGTGTCACCAGCAAAGCACTCCCACACCATCACACCTTCACGGTGCGAACCACACATGAGGAGATCATCCGTTCACCTACTCTGCATCTCACAAAGACACTGCTGTTGGAGCCAAAAATCTCAAATTTGAACTCATCAGACCAAAGGACAGATTTCCACCGGTCTAATGTCCATTGCTCGTGTTTCTTGGCCCAAGCAAGTCTCTTCTTATTGGTTTCTTTTAGTAGTTATTTATTTGCAGCAATTTGACCAAAGGCCTGATTCACCCAGTCTCCTCTGAACAGTTGATGTTGAGATGTGTCTGTTACTTGAACTCTGTGAAGCATTTATTTGGGCTGCAATTTCTGATGCTGGTAACTCTAATGAACTTATCCTCTGCAGCAGAGGTAACTATGGGTCTTCCTTTTCTGTTGCGGTCTTCATGAGAGCCAGTTTCATCATAGCGCTTGATGGTTTTTGTGACTGCGCTTGAAGAAACTTTCAAAGTCCTTGAATTTTTGCGTACTGACTGATGTTCATGTCTTAAAGTAATGATTGACTGTCATTTCTCTTTGTTCATTTGAGCTGTTCTTGCCATGATATGGACTTGGTCTTTTACCAAATAGGTCTATCTTCTGTATACCACACCGACCTTGTCACAACACAACTGATTGGCTCAAATGCATTAGGGAAAGGAATTCCAAATTAACTTAACAAGGCACACCTGTTAATTGAAATGCATTCCAGATGACTACCTCATAAAGCTGGTTGAGAGAATGCCAAGCGTGTTTAAAGCTGTCATCAAGGCAAAGGGTGGCTACATTGAATAATCTCAAATATACAATATATTTGATTTGTTTAACACTTATTTGGTTACGACATGATGTATGTGTTATTTCATAGTTTTGATAGCTTCACTATTATTCTACAATGTAGAAAATAGTAAAAATGAAGAATGAGTAGGTGTGTCCAAACTTTTGACTGATACCGTATAAATAGAGAGAGAGATGTGGTGCCAGTCACTAGCCTACACACAATACCCTGTCATTTCAAAGTGGAATTATGTTTTTAGAAATTTTTACAAATGAATTCAAATGAAAAAGGATGAAATGTCTTGACTCAATAAGTATTCAACCCCTTTGCGAGCCTAAATAAGTTCAGGATTAAAAACGTTTTTAACAAGTCACATGGTTGCATGGACTATGTGTGCAATAATCGTGTTTAAGATGATTTTTGAATGACTACCTCATCTCTGTATCCCACACATACAATTATCTGTAAGGTCCCTCAGTCGAGCAGTGAATTTCAAACACAGATTCAACAACAAAGACCAGGGAGGTTTGGTAGATTGTTAAAAAATAAACAGATATTGAGTATCCCTTTGAGCATGGTGAAGTTATTAATTACACTTTGAATGGTGTATCAATACACACAGTCTCTACAAAGATACAGGCATCCTTCCTAACTCAGTTACCGGTGAGGAAGGAAACCGCTCAGGGATTTCACCATGCAGTTACTCCACAATACCTGCCAGAAGCCTGTACTGAATAAAAAATATTCTAAAACATGCATCCGATTTGCAAGGCACTAAAGGCACTAAAGTAAAACTGCAAAAAATGTGGCAAAGAAATGAACTTTATGTCCTTAATACAAAGCGTTATGGGGCAAATCCAACACAACACATCACTAAGTACCACTCTTCATATTTTCAAGTATGGTTGTGGCTGCATCATGTTATGGGTATGCTTCTCATTAGCAAGGACTAGGGAGTTTTTTGGGGATAAAAAAAAATGGAAGAAAGCTAATCAAAGGCAACATCCTAAAGGAAAACCTGTTTCATTCTGCTTTCCAACAGACACTGGGAGACAAATTCACCTTTCAGCAGGACAATAACGTAAAACACAAAGCCAAATATACGCTGGAGTTGCTTACCAAGATGACATTGAATGTTCCTAAGTGGCCTAGTTACAGTTTTGGCTTAAGTCGGTTTGAAAATCTATGGCAAGACTTGAAAATGGCTGCCTAGCAATGATCAACAACCAACTTGACAAAGCTTGAAGAATTTTGAAAATAATAATGTGCAAATATTGTCCAATACAGGTGTGCAAAGCTCTTAGAGACTCACCCAGGAAGACTCCAAGCTGTAATCGCTGCCAAATTGGATTCTAACATGTATTGAATACATATGTAAATGAGATATTTCTGTATTTCATTTTCAATAAATTTGCAAAAAACATGTTTTCACTTCGTCATTATGGGGTATTGTGTGTAAAAAAAAGAAGATTAATTTTGAATTCAGGCTTTAATACAACAAGTCAAGGGGTATGAATACTTTCTGTAGGCTCTATTAATACTGTAGCGTAAAGAGGAACATCAGAGCCAGACAAGGTTAGTTCCCTCCTGTATCACTTTTCCTTTGTGCTCTGCTTTTCATCCTAGGCCTTGGTATTTCCTCAGCTCACTGCAGTGCAAAGCTACACAACATTAACTTCTGTGGTTTTGGGCCGCACTCACTTGCCTTTCTGAGATGAAAGGCACAATGACGCTCCATTTGCTTCAACTTGATGGAGGAGGAGGGAAAAAAGAGAGAAAGAATGAAAAGAAAGAGAAGGAAGAAAAAAACACGGAAGGATGAGAGTTTAGATTTGTTCCGATTTAACCTCCAGAGAAAAGAGGCAATCTCTGAGTGTTTACCACAGCAAGGCAGAGGCAGGAGGGTAAAATAAAATAACACACAAAAGTATGATATAAAAACAACAAAGAAAATTGTTTCTTTGAAGACACAGACAGAGAAAGAGAGAGAGAGAGAGACATACAGTAGGCTGGGGATAGTGTTCACACGGCTAGACAGGGAGGAAAACAGGGCTGGGGATAGTGTTCACATGGCTAGACCAGGGAGGAAAACAGGGCTGGGGATAGTGTTCACATGGCTAGACCAGGGAGGAAAACAGGGCTGGGGATAGTGTTCACATGGCTAGACCAGGGAGGAAAACAGGGCTGGGGATAGTGTTCACATGGCTAGACCAGGGAGGAAAACAGGGCTGGGGATAGTGTTCACATGGCTAGACCAGGGAGGAAAACAGGGCTGGGGATAGTGTTCACATGGCTAGACCAGGGAGTAAAACAGGGCTGGGGATAGTGTTCACATGGCTAGACCAGGGAGGAAAACAGGGCTGGGGATAGTGTTCACATGGCTAGACCAGGGAGTAAAACAGGGCTGGGGATAGTGTTCACGTGGCTAGACCAGGGAGGAAAACAGGGCTGGGGATAGTGTTCACATGGCTAGACCAGGGAGGAAAACAGGGCTGGGGATAGTGTTCACATGGCTAGACCAGGGAGGAAAACAGGGCTGGGGATAGTGTTCACATGGCTAGACAGGGAGGAAAACAGGGCTGGGGATAGTGTTCACATGGCTAGACCAGGGAGGAAAACAGGGCTGGGGATAGTGTTCACATGGCTAGACCAGGGAGGAAAACAGGGCTGGGGATAGTGTTCACATGGCTAGACCAGGGAGTAAAACAGGGCTGGGGATAGTGTTCACATGGCTAGACCAGGGAGGAAAACAGGGCTGGGGATAGTGTTCACATGGCTAGACCAGGGAGTAAAACAGGGCTGGGGATAGTGTTCACGTGGCTAGACCAGGGAGGAAAACAGGGCTGGGGATAGTGTTCACATGGCTAGACCAGGGAGTAAAACAGGGCTGGGGATAGTGTTCACATGGCTAGACCAGGGAGGAAAACAGGGCTGGGGATAGTGTTCACATGGCTAGACCAGGAGTAAAACAGGGCTGGGGATAGTGTTCACATGGCTAGACCAGGGAGGAAAACAGGGCT